>NW_022713530.1:366685-388053 GCF_011630105.1 Anneissia japonica
CAGGGCTCGATTTAGTACTAGCCCGGCGTACAATGTCTAGTAAAAACCGCTCAAGGCTAGCTTATTTACTCCTCACCCCGGTTGTCTAGTGGAGAATTAGCAAGAAAAACATTTTATTAAAAAAAAAAAAAAAAGCGGAACTTTCGAGACAATCCCTGCCCTTTGTTAAATATTAGAAAGCCAAAGTTATAACCAGGGAGATGTAAAACATGCTCATGAATCTGTCCCTGTTATAACCAGAGTTGATTTTGCATCATGGGTGATTTTTTTATTTATTTATTCAACAATATTTTGAGAGGGTAGCTCAAACAGCAATGCTACAGAAATTATGAAATTGCAAATCAACCTTCAAATTTAATTGTCGCTAATAAATATTTTGAAACAAAATTTTTTCCTGTCTGTGGGCTAGTAAAATATTCTGTGGGCTAGTAAAATCTGTAGTAAACTAGCCCAGTGGGCTAGTTACCAAAAAAAGTTAGGGCAAGCCCTGTATATATATATATATATTATATATATATTTTTAATATATATTGTTAATATATTTTTTAATTATTATAATTATATGTTTAATTATATATTATTATATTTTTATTATTATTTTTATTATTTATATTGCTGTGCATAATGATACCCATTTGCACTGATTTCTGGGAGACTATTGATAATAAAGTAGTAAATCACAATACAGATACTGTAGAGTAGGTGTTGTTTAAACACTTTTGGTGCTAGTGCATATAAGCTTGCTAATATGGATAATGTTTTCATTCCTGATGATGACATAATTAATGTCGAAATATTGAATCCCAACACGATGGCGTGTATTTCAATACTTGGAGTATGTATTATACTTCTTTCTTATCTGAGATTAATCAGTGGACCTTTCGATACTGTAGACATAGATGGAATTAATTTGTGCTTACGCATGTGTTAGTTTCTTTCTTATCGGTCAGAAAAACACTGCCACAAAAACACTTTTGAATCAAATATGACCTTGATAATAAAAAAAACATAAATATGATTACTAATGCGTACTTGCCTCAAAATGACGTCAGTCCATACCCGATTACCAATCATGTCTCACTATCTATTATTGCCTACATTTTGCATTTCTATCAATATCTATTAATATGCCACCAGCAGAAATGCTCGCTATTATTGCATACATTTTTGGTTTATTTTATGATGTCCAAATTCACTTTCTGGGTGGCTCTGCACTGCTGCCAGTTCCCACTACCATAGCTCAAATTGTCTATAACGCAACAGTCACACTACAGCCTCAAGCCTGGGTTGACTCAGTGCGGTTGAGATATCATGCCTGGCATGAAAATGTCCAGTGACCACACTTACATGGGTTGATTCACCTCAGACAGTAGAAATCCTTGAGTATAAACTGCCAGCTCTGATTGGTCACAGTAGATTGGTAAATTCCAGGTCAACCCTGAGTCAAAGCCTGGGCTGAGAGCAAAAGTCACCAAGTCATTTTGTTTATCTATTCCAGTGTGATGTATGGATCATATGATAAAACTGGACCTAATCTGTATATGGTGGATCCTTCAGGAGTGTCATATGTAAGTTTTTAAACAATGATGATAATGATAGAAAGAAGGGGATGATTATGATGATAAAATTAATGGTATCCACTGGGAAGATTTTCTCTGTTCACCTCATCCCAAAAATGTACTAAATAAAACTTACTTTCTTTATTAATATTTAACTAGAAAGTCCCACTCAGCATGACTGATTTTCAGTGGAGTCCTCTCACATAAAAACTTACAAAATCCACAGTAAAATAAACAACCATTAAAATAGGTATATTTCTTGAATACAGGTGTCTCTGTAAATAAAGACATGGCCCCTCCAATTAAAGACCTCCAATTAAAGACCACTTTTCTCTGGTCCCAAATTTACAAATGTCTTTTATCTTTTTTATTCTAATTAGAGACCAAAGACCATGGAAACCCCTGGTCCCAGGCGTGGCCTTTAATTTGATAGTTGTTTGCTGTTTCATTTGTTGCCGCTTTCCTTGCCTATGTTGCCTAGTTTTAATCTACTAAATTATGAAGTTTCAATGCTTATTCTTGTGTTTTTCTTCTTCAATCAAGGGATATTTTGGCTGTGCAATTGGCAAAGCAAAGCAGACAGCAAAAACAGAAATTGAAAAACTGCTCACCGCTGAAAAACATGTAAAAGACATGACCTGTAGGGATGCTATTAAGGAAGCTGCTAAAATGTAAGTGTCTTATTATTATTATTATTATTATTATTATTATTATTATTATTATTATTATTATTATTATTATTATTATTATTATTAATTTTTATTTATTTTTATTATTATTTTATTATTATTGTTATTATTGTTGTTGTTGTTGTTTATTTTTATTATTATTTTATTATTATTGTTAATTTTATTGTTATTATTATTATTGTTATTATTATTATAATTGCTAAAAGTTCAAGTGTGTATTTGTGCTTTACCTAAACAACAAGTAAATAAGAGAAATATAAGTTAGTGGAAATATGACATTTTTGAAAAGAGAGGTGGAATACAGTACCCGTTATAGTGAAGACAAATTTGCCATTTTCCAAACTTCAGGACCCAAACCTGTCTGACCGATGGTCACATATTTCGGCCTTTTGTTCGGGGTATCATAGCACAGTCAGCTACATTGGTGCTTAGACGAGACTTTATTATACTTTGATAGCGAAACCTGCTGTCCACCAATGATGATGATTTTGAATATAGATAAAATTTTATTTTTTGCCAATTAGTGCACCTGTCACGTCGAAAAATTGGAAATTGAAAAAAATAAAGGCTTTTCTTTATTTTTATTGCACCTGCCGCTGCCTTGAATTCTCCAGAAATAAGATATGTATATTACTTCCTAGTTATATGAATTTAAAGCATTTAACTATCCCATTACTACACTGTTTACATTCAACAATAAAATTTTATTTTTATTTTCTCCTCTGCCTGGATGATTTTGGCAAAACTATTTACTAAATAAGAAAACAAAAATGTATTTATTTCCTTCGTCCTCTGACGATCTATAAAAATATAAGTTTGCAAAACAAGATATAAAAAAGCTTCACCTTACCGCCGTGCAGTGGTGGCACCAAGATTTGCCCAACGGCAGTGGGCATGGTCGAGCGTCGCTCTAAATCTCTCTAAACTATTCCGGGGGACCAAAGCCTAAGAAAAATTCGATTTGGGGTTTCAAAAGCTTGTAGAATGTAGATATATATTTTTTTTTCCCCAGACGAATTGTGGTTTTTCTCTGGGCCCCCACGCTGCCGGGCCCCCACGCTGTCGCTACCCCTTCCCCACGTGCAATGTATTGTTTCAACTTTGTGTAGGTTCCATGATACGCTCTGATGAGATTTTTTACCAATTAAAAATTATATTGACCATGGGTTTTTGTTTTTTTTTAAATTAAAATTCTTATTTTAATTTGTTTAGAATATATTCTGTCCATGATGAAGTAAAAGATAAAGCATTTGAATTGGAGTTGAGCTGGGTGGGCGAGGTGAGCAATGGAATTCATCAGATGGTACCAGCAGAAGTGGCCGCTGAGGCAGAAAAATGCGCAAAGGTATGTAGCGTCTAAGTCTGGTGCTTATATTTTTGTGAGCAACACAATTTCCAGCTTCTGGATAATAAAGTTAATCTGTATCTGTATAAACAATTGACATGTCGACAAGGACGCGAAGCCCCGCCCACAAAGTCACGAAAACCTTAGACAATGGCGGCTAGACTTACCGAGTTGGCGAAGATTTTCTTTGCTATGAACCTTCTTTAACAAAGAGAATTCAGGGTAGGCGGTATGCAAATGAATCATATATTCATAGTGTTAATCTATTTCATGGACCATGGCAGGGAAATTGTTGTAAAAGCCTGCGAGAAAAAGTTTTTGATCACGTGACTAAATGACGCTCGCTTATTAGTCGGTTTATCTGTCAATCAAATCTCGTCGAGATGTTAATTAAACTTGATAAATTTCAGATGTGAGATTGGAAACTTTCAATTTGATTTAAACTCTTATCATTTTGCCCATTTTTATTTAATTTCATTTTGCTTGTTTGCAGGAATCATTGGCAGAGTCATCAAGTTCGGAAGATGACGACTTATAAAAACCAGATTTTGTATTTAGGATTCATGTTATTTCGCTTATTAAGTACAGCGTGTAGGGCCAACATTTGTGTTTGCAAAAAATACTACTGTTGTCTACCACTTACAAACTTTTGTGTCAAGGTGTAACAGACGGCGCAATGCAAGTAATTTCGTGGACAACTTTTGGATTGTCAATTAAAAATGCTGGCGTCTCACTCAGTTCCACAGACAGTCCACTGGCTATCTGGAATGATTTTTTTTTTACTAGAAAAAGCATAAAATGCATTTTTTTTTTATCAAGTTTTTTCAATCTGGATTTGAATATAAACCATACCGTTCCCTGCGTGGTGAACATGATAATAGACAATTCTGTGACAGCACTACTTGCGCCAAGCAATTAGTGCGGGGGTCAGACTTCAGAATGCTGGGGATGCTGTTTTCTAGAGTATACCATATAGTCATGAGAAATTAAAGCCAGTAACAGATGGACTAGTCTGTTTGCTATAGTTGCTGAATAGCACAGATATTTCAGCACTAGAATGATGTCCGAAAATGGGTTATTTTGTGCAAAAATTGTGAGGCATCTATTTCATTCATCATTGGAAAAGGCCTTCTTTTATTTATGATTGCTAAATTAATACTCGACAAATAACATGAATACTGGTGTTTGTCTTCAGTGACTACCATTAATTGGTAGGATTAAATGTTATTATGGCTAATATTAAAAAATAGTTCCCCCAAAATGCTTTGAAGCAGTATTCTATACCCGTTACAGCTAAAAAACACCATTGTTGTTAGGATTGTTGATTGTTTTGATATATTGACCCTGATCTACATAATATTTAATAGAAATGATAATATTTGTCAATACTTAAACACAAATTGAGAATAAAAATTTATAATATGACAGAATACATGATGTTATAATATTGTTTTTTTTTTTAAATTTCTGAATTCCAAAGAATCGCATACACTTTATAGAGTAGAGTACTGTATTGCATAATGAAATACTGTACAGGACGAACAAAATATTCTATATTGAAGTTGTGAAGTAACATTAATGTAGTATCATCATTATGATTCAATTATTTTCTTCATCACAGTCATAATCATCATTATCATTATTATAACCAATAATGCATCTAAGTACTTTACTTAGTGTGGCTTCAAGTGGAAATCACGGTGGTAACTTTTTGACGTGCTTTTTTAACACCAAGTTTTGAAACAATAGGGATGAAAATATATATCATACAAAATTATAAATCTTCAGGATGCTTTACATCATTGTCAAAATTAGGAACTTATAGTTACTCACCGACGAACTTTTAAGTGAAATTAAAATAGCCTTTTTTAAAATGAACATTATGGTACCATGTTTTTTAACCAATTGAAAAGGCACGTAATAATCTTTAAAAAGCAGAAAGATAATAACCAAATATTAGCAGCTTTTTTCAGGTTGTAATGGAACATTAACGTAATTAATATACCAGTAGTAGGCCTATTGGTTCAACTTTAAAATTCGGTAAAAAGATCGGTTTTTGAAGTCTGGTTTTTGAAAACCGGGAATTTTTAGTGACTTAGGCAAGACTTCTTTTATACCTTATGTTTTTTTAAAGATTATCACAGGAGGGCGGAAAAAATAAAATTTTGTTTTCTTATTTCAACATCCAGACGGGGGAGTAAATAAAAATAAAATGTTATTGGTGGTGAATGTTAACAGTGTAGTAATGGGATGGTTAAATGCTTTAAATTTATATAATTCCGAAGAAATAGTAGGTCTATACATATCTTATTTTTGGAGATTTTAAGGCAGTGGCGAGCGTAATAAAAATAAAGAAAAACTTATATTTTTATTCTGAAATTTCCATTTTTCATAGCAGCGGGAGCGCTAATTGGTCAAATATATATATATATATAATATGTTTTTATTCGAAATTATTATTAGGGGGCGACAACAAATATATTTGGCAAATAGTTTTTACTTTAAGGATGTGCGGGTAACGGAGAGCAAAAACAAATATTAGATGATCTGGGGGTGCGTCCAGGAACATAAATGTGGGTAAGCTGATGAATATATATAGGTTGCTTAAACAGAAGTACTTTGAAAGTAAGTGTAAGTTTTGAACTTAATGCGAAAATAAATGGGAAGCCAGTGGAGGTCGCGGAAAACAGGGATGGTATGTGAGATGGAAGTTTTGTGAATGTTATAATTCGTGCAGCGGAGTTTTGAAATAGACCAACATATGATGGTTGAAATTAGGATTTGGTGCTTCTTTGGGACCCTTTGGCAAAGACTTTTAACTCAGTACCCATTTGACTATGAGCCCGCGGCTTCTCCCCCTCCCCTCAAGAGCTCATGGACGTTACGCCACTGCTAAACGTCTAAGACTAAATTGATTGATTAATACCCAGCAAATAATATTAATTTGGATGCGTCGCTTAGTATTTAACTTGCTAACATTGGGATTGTTAACTACAGCAGGTATGTCCAATAATCAATTGTATTATTATTTTAGAAATAATTTCCATGAAATCGGATGACAGGAGGCTTAGATACTTAAAAAGTTATAGAAACGATTAGCACTATAATAGTAACTACTGCTTGATAATATATTACAATTCACATTCACGGTAAATCATTTGCATTTTTTTTTCTCATTCGCATCCAACAGCAATTACAGGATAAATATGTTTACTTTCTTATTGTGATAAGTTTTATTTTTCATTTTTTTCACTGAGGCCAAAGTGTGAATAATCCGTTGCATTTATTCTTTTAAATAACAATTCATAGTTTTGCAATATAAGTTATATAATAATCGCTCTGCTTTTTACATGCATCTATTGTTACAGTTTCGTATTGTTTAAGATCGCTGTTACGTAATGGAGGTATATCAAACGCCGTAGCGTTGCATCGCGGCACATTGGAGCGCTTTTGTGTCACGCTTTGTATACAACTTTTTTTATTGGTTGGTCAATTATGTCACGTGACCATATATTCAGAATAAAAGTACAGTAAGTCATATCTCCTATGTAGTTATCATATGTTCTGTTAAAGTCCTATATTCAGAGATTTCAACCAATTATTACACTATTAATTACCGTACGTTACAATCCATAAGCACTTTGCTTACAAAATGGCAGCTGATTGTTGCAGAAGACTCCGATGGTATGAGCTGTATTCATATTCAACAACATTTCGAGATGACATCGAACTGTCAAGAGAGGACCTTCTACGAACAGAAATGGATGCAGACCACGGATGCCATCGTCTAAGTCCATCAAGTGAACTCAAATCGTCATCGGGGGATGAATCAGTGTGTGATTTGCAGCATTCTGGCACAGATCATATATACTGTGACTCTGACGATATCAGCGTTGGTGTTTCTAGCATCCTCGATGATGAGGACTGTGTGATATGTGGCGGCATCAGTGGTGATGAGCTGTTAGCCGAGTTCGGAATGGGACGACTTTGTAAGTAGGCCTCTATATATTGTGGTATTTATTCCAGCCCTCTCTAAAAGTCTCATATATGCTAAGTCGAATCAACAGTAGGCTACTGTAAATTTTGCTGCAGTTCGAAAATTGTTTGTGTATTCATCGGCCCTACACAATTCTAAGAGAGAGCCAATGTTTTTTTAATTTAGAATACATTATATATGGTTTAAAGATGCTTCTTGTTTATTACGCATTCATAAATTCAAAAACGAATAAACTCAATTAATCGTATATAAATATTGGCTCTGTGAACCACTGATTTTAATAGGCCTATTTTAGTAGGGGTCCCAAATCTCCCGGAAGCCGCGGGAGTCTCCCGGAAATCGGGACGACCGCATGCCTCCCGGACTCCCGCAAGCAAACAATCTCCTGGAAAATAACCCATTCTCCGCACATGAAATTTGAATGTTTTTTGCCATTTTAATATCAATTATTTTTCTCACGGAAGTCAGTGCCGATGTGTAATTTACATGCACAGCAAAATAAGAAAGCCCATTAACCAGATCTCCCGGTAGGGTTGTCTTCCAATTTAAGGCCCCTGTTATAGGCAAATACGTTTTTTGTTTCTGTTTTTGTTTTTTTTGCTTTTTAAAATTGTTTGTGATAGTCTGGTAAATGGTTAACAATAGATCTAACTAAAATATATTATGATGAATAATAGGTGCAGCCGCGTTAGTCTGCTATGGAAAAATATAAGAAATGACAAATCTCAGGAATAGTACTGTAATATTGATTTTAAAAAATAGGAATAATAATAATAATAAAACTAGTTTAAAATAATAATAATAATAATAATAATAATAATAATAATAATAATAATAATAATAATAATAATAACGATAACAGTAATAACGATAACAGTAATAATAACAATATTAAAAATAATATTAATAACCACTTATGTCTTACGATGAATTAAAGGGGTAGCCGCGTCTGCTATAGAACAATATAAGGGTAAATTTTAAAACTATAACATTTATAATACTATAGTCAATCGTCATCTCTTCAAATAATCATGTAATGTATATATTTTTTTAGGTGCATCACCCATTTTGAAAGCTGCATCGTGTACCGATAATGATCTTGATGAGATTGACTACGATGAAGTATTTAGCTATGATTTCTACGAAGCACCCGCCTATGGATCTTCAAAGCTCGCCACTCAACAATCATCAGCTACCAAATACCAGACTATACAGAAAGTGTCTGCTTACCTGAAGTCATTGGTACTTAGGAATAGGCCAAATTAAATGTTGCTCTTCATCTATTAATTATATTTTCGTACATATTTTAAAACACTAATAAAAGCCTAATTAAACAGTATTGAATTTGCCTAATCTGGGAGATACATAGTCTTGAATATCAAATTGTATATATTGTATTTTATATCTGTTTTTATACTTGTTTAATGGACCACAACAATAAGCCTATATGCTACGTCGCTTTTTGGGTGATGCTGTACTCGAACTAGTTTGATGTTTATGTCCGTCAACTTATGTTTTGTTTTGAGCGTAATAAAGAACGAATGAAAAATGAATGTGCGTAGACTCGCTGTATACTGTCGCATGTTGAAGACCAGATATCAGACCTTTGTATTAATTTATGATATTGATATAGTAATCCAAGTTAAAATGGACATATATATCATTAGTATCATTACCGTCTAAAATGATTGAAATGTCAATAACATACGATTGTTGTTTGGCTCTATGTTGGAACAAGACAGTTGATATAAAATTGGAATTGATAGTCCACTGTTTTAATTTGCTATAGTCTTATACTGGACTAGGCACTGTCAGAAAAGTGTCGTGTATTACTACTGTATTAGTTCAGTAGTTCAGTGTGTGGGGAACAGACATATAGCCTTCACCAGCGAAAATGATGAAAAACATCATGAAACAATATATCAAGTACGATTATATATACATATATACATGAATATATATATAATATATATAGGGCCTATATATAGGCCCTATGTGTGTGTGGGTGTGCGTGCGTGCGTGTGTAATACGTAGGTGGTAGTAGATTTGCCTCAAAATTTATTGAGAGAACAATATAACTATAGGCCTATAGATAATTAGTACTAGGGCTGTCTCTTATACACATCTAGATGTGTATAAGAGACAGGTATTATATAATACCCTGATTCTGCAGTTCGTATCTCTGCTTGCTTTTGGTGATGAAAGCCTTCCCTTCCATTCCTTCCAGCCAGGTACATTCATCAGCATATTTAGCGTGTTCATAAAAAGGGTCATCATTTGGTTCCCAAGCATCAAGCCCAAGACCACAGTAAAAGCATTCCACATAATCTCCAGAACCTTGAAAGAAAAATCCTGCCTTCGCAAGCAATTTTTTATCAGGTTTTATATGTGGCCAGCCAGAAAAAGTGTTTAACCTATCTCTTTCTTCAAATAATGTGGGAAATCTCGCAGCTGATTCATTTAGCATAGCTCCTTCACCATAATAGTTCCCATCGCTGTATTTTACATTTGACCCCACCTTGGCAGACTGCTCAGGTGAAGGCCCAATAAAAAACATTTTATTTTGCTCTGTATCAGTATAATTTGATGTGTCTCTACACTTTCCGTCAGCAATCATTTTCATCACCATTAACAGACCTATTAGACTTTCTATGATTCTTATCAACACGATGGCAGTGTCCGCTAAATATTCTGTAAACATAAGGTGTTCCTCTATCTCTTCCACGATTTTTGATGCATTCTCAATTTCCCACTCATTAAGTAATAATCTGGCCTTTATATAAAGGGCGAGTAAGATGGGATGAAGCACAAACTTGTGAGGGTAAAAACGCTTAAAGTGGTGCCACAACAGTTCATCAGGAGCCCACACACCCAGTTTCCAACTTGTGTCTGTGTGTACCTCTATACAAATAAGCCTTTCAATATAATCGCTGTTTTCCTCAAGGTTAGAGAGTACAGGTTCAAGTAATGCCAGCATCTTTTTCAGTTCTTTACAATTACCCATTAAATAATGGTATTTCATTACATGAATTCGACCACCAATGCCACGATCACTCCACTGACCAGGAAATACCATTTCACCACCTAATTCGTAGTATTGTAACGGTTTAACTTGGTGAAGGTTCAGATCTTCATGGGAACATCTGTTTCGTAAGAATATCAACAGAGAAGTATACACATCGCCTAATGTTCTATACAAATGAGTCTTGAAAAATCCCCCACACCCCTTTGGTATTATCTCTTGGATATTATCTACAATTGGCAGCATTATTTCCATTGAAACCCTAAGGATGTCTGAGGGATGTGCATTCTGGTCGATGAGAGTTGTTAGAGTCATTGGCAGGATCGTAAGTTCTGCATCTGCCTTCTTTGTAATTTTGGCATACTCTATTAAATCATATTTGGAATTTAACTGCAGAAGCGCTGATTGAATTACCTCTGTAGCCAATGAGTGATCCAAGAGATGTGCCTTCAGTGATGTGTAGTCTTCATTGACTTTTGTGATATTAAGACTATCACATATATAATTCACGATATCAAGCTGAAAACTACCTTCGTCGACACCAGACATCATAATCATTCTCCAAAGATCTTCCTTAACAACAATCAACTTTTCTCTTACATCTTCACAACGTTTCTTTGATAGGTGACCGATCAGATTTTGCTGTGGAACAAAGTAATGGGGCAGAATTCTGCGTTGATAGCAATTAATAAGCCAGTCTAGGGCTATTCTAATCAAATCCATGACGTTGTTATCTGTACATGAGAATGATTCACACATCCACAAGCAAGCGGTCTTTATAAAATATGAACAGAAGGGCGTTGGTTTCTCAGATTCACTGAATACAATGTACTTTTTCTTGAGCATTTTCAAGGCATACATGCATTTAAAGTGCGGTCCATACATCTCGTGTATAAGCTCTTTCTCGGCTACGGAAAAAGACAATCTCCATTCAATATCCTTTGATGTAGTACTAGGGTGTGCAGCAGCAACTACAAGACAATCTAGACCAGAGACCCTGTTCAGCAGGGCTTCAGAAGGCCAGTTGTTTATTCTTACTCTTGTAAAAAAATCGCTGGTGATAGACGGCCATAACTGGCATTTCAAACAGAACACAGCGTCCATAGAGTTCAACACAAATGACATGCCTTCCAAGTCCAAACTAGTTGCTAAAGCAGGGCCTTGTATTTTTATATCATTATCATGATTGCTTATAAAATTTATTAAATTTACGTTCATAAAATCGCTGCTCTTCAGATATCCACCTTCATCCGTGGTACCACCTCTTAACCCACCGTTTAAACACCCTTTGTCAAGTACCGGTACCCTTAGTCTCAGATACGTCGGCTCATTTGGATTCTTTTCAGCTGTTAAATACCCTATTCTGTGTGTTCCGCTTGCAGGGGGTTGCCATATTACCAGTGGAAATTCTCGCATCCTCATCATATTGTCCTGGTCGCCACAGACGTCATCTGGCATGCCTTCATGCGCGCTTCCAGATGGGTACATATAGAATGGCCACATACATTTTTTAAACACAGCGTCCATCGTTTCTTGTTCAATCCTCTCTAAACAAGTATAAGCCAATCGGCTAGCCGTTTTTAAGCCAATAATTTCACCAGCAAGTTCATCTATCATTCGATGTGCTTTTGTACTGTCAGCCATGTTTGTGTTTTGCATATATCTTCAATTGACATTCACAATACCACCCTGACAAAATAAATAAAAAAAAAAGTAAAAACACCACTGAAAAATGAAAGAATACAAAACACGGTGAAACTCACATTTTTGTTGGAAATGTATTTTTGATTATTTAAAAACTGGGGAAGAAGGTTCGTAACCACCCCTTTTTCACCTTTCCCCCCAGTCCTTAAATATTCAAAAGTCTGTACCAGTATCACATTAACAGTTTTTTGTCAAACACCTCTTTTGTGTCTTTATAGAAAAATCAGTTTTACAACATATCAATTTTTTCCCTTTCGGAGCCTGGCTTTAACTTAGAAGCGCACTGTGTAGATGTCTAATGTAATACTGTATGCTAACGCTTCTTACACTGGTGGTAACAGACCAAGTGTTAGTCAACAATACATTTTGAAAAAAGGCTTATTTTAGTACCACTTTTTAGTCGGATGTGATTTATGAGGCTCATATCAGAACAGAAATTATGTCAGTACAACTGACTATGGTTCGAATCATTCCTCAGTTTTTCACAAATGCATATACAGTATGAACATACTTCATATAGTCACAATAGGCCTATATAAATCATGTTTAATGTGAATGAGGATAAAAACTCTGTCACCACACCTGAGTGAACATCAACGAAAAACATCCACTGACGGCCGGGAAGGCCTAACCAAGCGCAACTCGGTTAAACTTCAAAAGTACTATTCAATCGAGCTGTTTATGGGCCTCAAATGTGTATCTACCTGTTCCACGAACTTCTACTCTCGGACGAGCCTCAAATTTCATTACGTTTATCTAGTGCTTTATGAAGTTTGGCTATACATTTACCGTGATTGTAAACTCAACGTAGGCCTAGCGATATTTCTTCCTGTTCTGGTGTTTTTCCCACACACCAACGGTGTTTTCCCACGCAACAAAAACGCTAGGACAATTGAGGGCGCAGCTTCATCACAGCCTCAATAAGGCCTAAAAAAATTGTTTGTTTGCCCTCTTTTATAAATGATAAAAAGGGGCGGGTAGAAAAAGGGGTTTTTTTTTCAAGATTATATGGAATAAAAATAACCCACATCTTAATCATCATCATAATCATTATTATTATTATTATTATTATTATTATTATTATTATTATTATTATTATTATTATTATTATTATTATTATTATTATTATTATTATTATTATTATTGTTGTTGTTGTTATTACAGTATTATTATTATTATCATTATAGTTATAATAATAATAATAACCCACACCATAATCATCATTATTATAATAATATTATTATTATTATTAGTATTATTATTATTATACTGTAGTTATAATAATATTAATAATAAATAATAATAATAATAATAATAATAATAATAATAATAATAATAATAATAAATAATAATAAATAATAATAATATTAATTAGAGGCCAAACCTCGAAACCCTGGTCCCAAAAGTAGGGAGACCTGTATTCTAATTGAAAAATAATTATTAATATAATTAAATGTATTATATATTTGTCAAAAAGATAAACTAAGTGCAGTCTGGCCTACTGTATTTTAAATTAGAAATATTATTGGTATGAAAACAGTTGCGAATAATTATTAACAATGGTGGCTATAATTTGCCTTTCCGTTTTCTATCAATTTTACTGAAACAATTCTTACAGTGATTATTTTGAACATCCCGAGCCATTTCTTCTGGCCATTTTACCGAATAATTAGTTCAAGTGATTGAAAAGTGGTTGGAATCTTGTTTGAAAATAATTTAGATACTTATATATATATATATATATGTATATATATATATATATATATGTATATATATAAGTATCTAAATAAGTATATATATCTAAAATAACAAATAGTTTATAGTATACATGGCACTGTTGATGTCTATGAGAGTAAATAATGAAAGTAGAGAGCTAAACATAGTGGCCCATACAAAATGAATGAAAGTAAGTAGCTCTCTACTTTCATTATTTACTCTCATGGACATCAACAGTGCCATGTATAAGCTATTTGTTATTTTAGATATACGCCCTTTATTATTATGTTAATGAGACAAGATGATCTGTCTAAACTATTTGATTATGTCTTCACTTACACGCTGAAGAAGATTGTAGGAAATATACGTGAAAATTATAACCACAATTTTCCTTTACTCGATCGGGGCTCTCTGTATTGTGCATTTATTATTTAAAATAAACTACGGTATGTTTTAAAATCTTTATACAGGTAGGTGCATTTTTTTTTCATTACCATTAGGCGGCGCTAAGTAATTGCTCACTAATTGAAGGTTCCACTTAATAAACCCAACACAGCAACCACATTCTATTATTACTATCTTATTAACTTTGCAGAATAATAATGTTATCATCATATTTACGTAAATGCCCTATTATAAATATAACTACATTATATTATTGACCATAAATCTTTTTCTTCTGCCGCATCGACACTTCGGAATTCACTCCCTGCACACATTGAACACTCTTCTGTTGCTTCATTTAAAATATAACAATCAAGATCCATTTTTTATATATTTTATTGATATAAAGCTATGAGAAGGATTGTTGCATTTTGGGGTCAATCAGTGCAAATTGTATCGGTTCTAGTAAAATTAATCTCTTTTGAAAAAATGTGTAACAAATTCAAGCTAGGATTTTTTAATCTGTCATGCATGGTCACTAACATACTGAGCGTCATAGTATTTTTGTTTATTAATGATCGTACCGGCCCATAAAATGCGATGATTTTATTATAAAACAACTCTATGTAAATTATTTTGAGCCTGAAATACATTGAATAATGAAAAAATATAGACCTATATATCTTGCATTTTTATCAAGTTTTATTCAATTCTGTTAAAATACATTTTGTTAGAATGCATGGTTATCAATTTTATGCAGTGGATTGTATGTTCAATAACAGTCTCACTGGTGGGGCTGTGATAATACTAATTAGAACCCAAGTCCATGGTTTGTTTAATATTATAATGCAATACGTTATGACGAATAAAATAAACTATAACGATATAAAATACAAAAAAAAACAACTTTCTTTTCAAAATATTCTTTAATTGAGATGGTCATCTTTAAAATAAAATATTAAACTAACATTCTATACACAGTATGTTCAATCAATCACAGGTCGATCGCAAAATAATCTCCTAATGTAGTTTATAATTTTTGTTGTTAGTTTTTTCAACAGTCATTCATTTCTTGTTTTAGCCTTTAAATTCGGTCTTCTGATGCCTCGGCGTCGCTGCGCTCGATTGATTACTATAGATGAAGCCGAAACGTCTATGATTGAAATTCCGCCGTCCTCGACGAAAACCATGAAATCGGTTACGATGGCTCCACTACTGTAGCCGATTCTAGACTCCGTAAATAACTCATGAACATCATCCACCAATTCGTCATCATCGGACTCGTAAATATTACCATCGTCGGAATCGTCGTAGGCCAAATCGAGGTACTCAGAAAATCTCATGTCTGAAAAAAAAATTGAGATTAAAAAAATGATTAAAGGATTGTGAATATTAATTTTAAAAAGCGACATTTGTGAAATGCACATGGAAGATGCGACTGACAGTTCCTTCTAGTATAATTACTAGGAAAATGCAGTCCCCAGGGTAGCATCCTACCACGTACAGAACACAGAGAATGAAGTAAAATCAGGAATTCAATTTAATGTAGGCGAGAGTTGTTGGTGTGGTCTACATAATTACCATCATTTTATCTATTTCATTCTCTCTATAAGAGTTGGTTATATCATGGAGGAATTAAATACATAGGCCTACCATATTTAATTATTTCTCTATTGTCATATTTGGTGTGGATCTCCCTATTCGAGGTGTGGTTAACGATGTTACCTCATGAAGTGTTTAAATGTAGTATTTAAATACTCTTAATTTTGACTGATTGACCCGTTAAAAGTGTGCTTTCATCTACACGTTTTGGAATGTTTAGGCAAGGACTTATAAGGTAAGAATGACTGATGGTAGGCCTATAATCGATGGATATTATACCTTAACTTTGGCAATTAACTGTCAAACTTGTTGTTTCATATAAGTTGAGACATAAATAGAAGGTTCTGTATAAAATCTAAAGTATCGATGCACAATCATTGTATAACTAATATTATTGAATCATAATAATACATTACAATAACATAAAACACGCTTGTGGTTAATCAGAATAACTTCTCGATGAAGCCTGTTAGCTCAACGGCGCTTTGGTCATTTTAGGCCTTCAACGAGAACATGGAAGAAAAAGAAACAAACATACACTTACAATCATCGTGTTGAAATGTTTCGTCGTCGGTTAAATAGTCATCCTCCATCCACGTGTTAAAAGATGATGAACTGTGATACCCTGAACTGTCCATCCTTCTCGTCTCTCTAGTATACTGCTGACGTGCGTTAGATGGTGACGCATTCGACGCTTGTGGCCAAGTGCGTTCCTGCCTCCTAGTATGTTGCTGTGTTGTATTAGATGACGCATGTTGTGTTGTTCTGTGTCCGTGTGTTTGTGAACACATTCGATTGCTAGCACTAGACATTTTGAAAGAATCGCTACTTGTTCGTTTAAATTTAAAGTTTAACTTGAATACAAAAATAGAACTTCTGACTTGACTGTATAGTACTCTTTTATTTACTGCAGAAATTGCCTCGAGGCTTACCAGAAAATATAATAGCCAATCAAAGGTATGGAAATAACAAGCGCTCCTTTGATTGGTCTACATGGTTGCGTTCAAGGCGTGGCTATCGAGGCGTGAGTCACTCATGGACCCGGGTCACCCACTATCAAATCTGGGTCATTTGATTATGCCGCGTCACCTAATTAGCTTGATTTTTTTTAACATAATTATTAGGTGACAACATTTACAACGTTAATATACTTTTGACAAATTATTTGACCAATTTTGAAGCAAAGTTTAAGTTAAGCATAGAAATTAGTGAATTTAAAAGGTAACCATGACCTTTATACAGAATATGATTTAAAAAAAAAAAATACTTCAAAATCTCTGAAAAAGTGAATGGAAGTGTTACTCATTTCTTTGGTAAATTTATGGGTAAATAATAATAGGGTAACTTTTAATTTTCCACCTGATCATGTAAAATCAAAATGAGCAAGTTTTGCATTTTTTCAGAGGACAATACTTTCTTTTAATACTCTATAAGATATACCAACTGTCGCTGTCATAACGTCTTGAAAAACAACAATGAATATCAGTTTGCGTCAGGAAATTTCATAGGAATTATGTTTATTTTGATAGTTATCAAACGAAATAAGTTTTCAAAGATTTACTGGTTTTATACAGCAAAAATCCTTAAATTTTATTTATTTATTTATGAACCTCTACCTTGACGCTGAGGTCTGGTCATTATAGGAGTGTGTACTCAATTTAACTATATTTATTTCTTTGCTAATTTTCAATTGAAACTTATAATTTAGAAACCAAGCAAATCAAAGTTTTGATATCATTTGAATTTGTCTATCAGGCCTATCACAGTGATATAATCTAGACACAGAGGAGAAAAAAAAAAACAAACAAACAAAAAGAAGAAAAACCTAAAAAAAAACCAAAAAAAAACAAAAAAAACAAACAAATCTGTAAGTACATAAACAGCAACTAAAATTAAGGTGAAATGAAATGAGTAATTATTTTATAGGAATACATAAAACAAATATAGACGTATGTATGACTCCATTAATTATTTAGTATATAGTACTACTGTATTAAACCACAGCACAGAGCATCTGTGATTAAACATTAATTTCAAGTATACTTTCTCACGTTCAGACGAACACTCAAATAAACAGTTTTAATAACAGTCTATTTAATTGCTTATTTAATATACAAAAGCTCCTAAACAGTTTTCATTATCATTCTAAAAACAATGGTTGTTGAGATGGGAGGGTTATGTTAGTTGAGTGGAAGGAATTTAACTTTTATATTGTGTTTTACTTTGAATTCTCTGCTTTGTTTAAACTTTATATCTGTTAGGCCTGTGTGACTGAAATAATTTATTCAGGGAAGCTCGGTCTACAAATATTCTCTATAATTATAATCGATGTTTTTGTAGTTTTTGGATTTTGCTAATGTTTGTTTTCTTCTGCCTTCCAGATCCCCACCCAAATCACTCGCAGTACCATTCGTGTTTATTTTATCGGCGGGAAATTTTCCCTATACTTAGTTACGCCACTAGAGTAGGTATAATGAAGGGTATTTATAGGCCTATAACATTAAGGAATTTGGAATCTAACTTTTAGATACTGTGTTTTGTTGTAATGAGTCAATCCTGTGGTATTGGCTCCTTTATAATTGTATTATTAGATGGAAAAGTCGCCGCAAGCACTCTCTGAGATGGATTGGATCGTGAGCATGAAATTATTATCATAGGCCTATTACTTTATTGTTGTTATTCTTCTTACTATTATTATTACGACTGTATACTGTATTACTGTATTAATAATGTGGTGAAGCCATTTTGTACTGTGAAGCATTTTTATATAGCCAAAAATGTAACCATACATCTTCAGTATCAATATAATACTGTATGTACATGATGTAAAAATGTAATGGAATATTTGTGTGTAAATGTTATTAAAATCGCTTATACAGTATTACCAAATACTCTAGCCAATCTTGAATTTTGAGATAAATGTCGTGAGCTGGCGATTACGTTTGCTACACTTGACGAAGGGTACTGCTGTCTGACGGTCCGGTTCCGTGAAAAAAGTTTAGGCCTATACTACCATGAAAAAAATATATATTTAATATATTTTCTCGATGGGCTTACACACTATTTCTGCAAACACTAAGACAATAATGATACAACCACAAAACAAAAGAAATTTAGTATTAATAATCTGGAATTAAGTGAAATTTATTGCTATTCCTCCCAATCTTAAAATATGTACACAGTAGTAAAAATATATAAATTCAGGCCTATGATATAAAAATTTTCAAGAAATATTATATTAGTTGATTTGTGAAAATGGCTGTCAATTAGGCCTATTCTCAAGAAGTAATACTTTCTGGTACGTAGACAACTTGTGTAGAGTCTGGTGCTTGGCAACCGGTGATTGTGGCCGAGTGATGGGTGTTAAGGATCCGCAGGTTGGTGATTCGTCAAAGCAGAGAGGCGCTAAGAAATCGTAGCTAAATACTTCTTCGTAGTCCATGCTCTGATCAAGGTCATCCTCTGTTGTACACGATGATGCGGCCGCGTCCGAAAGAAGTGATACACCTGAAAAAGGGAGATACAATACATGGTCAACTAATGGCTGAGCACATGGTTTATGAACTGGAATTCCCATGGACTAGAGTTGCACTGTGTAATTAAACACATTATCCATGCGGCTAGTGTAGATTAGATGACAAAAACGTCCGTTTGACAGTATACACTAATTCCTCCATGATATACACAGTAAAAAAAAACCAAAATAAAAAACTTTAGCACCATCAATAATATTAAAGGTTTGACATATCAAAAATGTTGACATATATATATATATCTGAATTAAAACCAGAATACTTACAAAGTCGGCCCATTCCAAACTCGGCTAACAGCTCATCAACACTGATGTCTCCACACATCACAGAGTCGTCATCATCGAGGATGCCGCTGAACGTAGTAACACCAAAACTGACATCACCAGAATGCTGCGAATCTGACTCATCCTCCGACCATGTGGACCCACTTGATGAACATGGAAACCGGATTCTGAGGTCTGCATCCATTTCTGTTTGGAGAAGGTCTTCTCTTGACAGATAAGGCAGTTTGTTTCTCCCTTCTTCGATGTCATCTCGAAATGTTGTGGAATACAGCTCATACCATTGGAGTCTTTTGCAACAATCATTAGCAGCCATTTTGTCAGTCAGCGTAATTAATAATAGTGGATAAGATCTCGAAGCACAGTACAAATAGCAGTCTGATAACAAATTGTAGAATAGCTGAGATCAGTGAGATCGCTTGATTTTATCCTAAAGATATTGTAAGTCCACGGTCACGTGACCTTACTGACCGACCAATCAAAAAAGTTGTATTCAGCGCTTGACAGGAAAGCGTTCCAGGGTGCCATGATACCAGGCATCGTCGGTCACGTTTGATTGATGTTCCCCCATGACGTAATAGCGATCTTTAAACAATACGACAACAAGAACAATGGATGCCGTTGAATACTTTCATAGAATCGTGAAAAGCTCATGGAACTATTATCATTAATATTATAATTTGTATCGATATGATTTTGTTATTTTAACAATTATAGGTAACAAATATGTGTTCACAACTAAAAAAAATAAATTTAAAAAAAAACCTGAAAAATAACAAAAACATAGGCCTACCGTAACATACTAAATAGGCCTACAACACATTTTTATACTGTAAATATACCGGTATTTTGTTTGAATCAGGGAACCGTTAATTCATCTGTAATGCAATTTGATTACGTTCACTTTAAGTAATGTGACGTCATAGCCTCATTTAACATTTCTGCCATGGATGTTGGCGTTATAGATATACAATTTTTTATTAGAACCAGTAAAGTTTTGCCCAGACTCAGTCAATGATAAATGGTCATATACTTATATAGCGCCTTCCACAGAAAACAGTTCTTATTTTTGGTAGACTTCAGGCGCAAACTGTTTATTTTGTTCTTATTTTACACACTTTTCAAAGATAGAAAATTATTGTTTACGCTTCCCCGGGCTACCCCCTATCAAATCTGGGCCCTTTGATTAGTCCGTGCATTCATGGTCCGTGTCACCTAATTATCTTGGATTTTGTAACATAATTATTAAGTGATAGGGGCCTAACTTTTCCAACGTTATAATTATTTTGACAAAATTATTTTACCATTTTGAAGCAAGGCTAAAATTCTCAACTCAAGCATTAAAATTAGTGAATTTAAAAAAGTTAACCATAATTTTATACAGAATAATAAAAAAATACTTTAAAAACTCTTAAAAAGTAAATGGAAGTGTTGCTCTATTCATTATTTCGTGTGGGTAATATTTTTTAAGTAGAGTAATTTAGATTTTCCAAATGATCATGTTAAATAAAAATGAGCAAGTTTTTTTTGCAATTT
>NW_022713530.1:388119-401055 GCF_011630105.1 Anneissia japonica
ACCTATTTTTTATGTTAAAAATCGTAAACACAAGTTGCTTTTTAAAGATGTTTTTGTTAAAATCATGGTATTTGTGATAGTTTTAAATTTGTATTAACGATTTTTATAGTACAGTATTTATATCACCACCTTAATTTTATTTCTTTGTGATCAGTTTTTTACCATTTTACTTCTGAATTTTGAGGTGTTACGGAAATAAATGAAATTAGGCCTATTATTGATATTTTTTCGTATCATTATTATTATTATTTAGTTCAGGTGTTTTGGAGTTGAATTTTGAATGTGTGGAATCGTTGTCTAGTCGTTGTGATAGTCATTATAATCTGTTTTGTCAGAACTAATGATATATAATTATGTAAAATTGTGAAGGACGGCTTGTGTGTAAAATATAGGCTATTAATAAAAGTCTTGGAATTCCAAATAGCCAATCTTGAATTTTGCAATAAATGTCGTGAGCTGGTGATTACGCTTGCTAAACTTGATGAAATGTACTGATCTGGTTCCGTGAATAGAGATTAGGCGTACCATGGAGGAAATATATATTTAATATAATATTTTCTCCATCTGCTTACACACTCACTACACAAACTCTCTACAAACACCAACAGTCCCAAAACAAAAGACAATAGAAATGTAGTATTAATGATTTGGGTGAAATTTATTGCTATCCGTCCCAATCTTAAAATATGTACACAGTAAAGTAGTAAAAATAGATAAAATTCAGGCCTAGCCATATATGATAGAAAAATATACAGATAAATATCATATTCGTTGATCTGTGCTGTGACAACAGCTGTCAATTAGGCCTATTCTCAAGTAGTAATACTTTCTGGTATGTTGACAGCTTGTGTAGAGTCTGGTGCTTGGCAACCTGTGATTGTGGCCGAGTTATGGGTGTTGAGGATCCGCAGGTTGGTGATTCGTCAAAGCTGAGAGGAGCTAAGAAATCGTAGCTAAATACTTCATCGTAGTCCATGCTCTGATCAAGATCATCCTCTGTTGTACACGATGATGCGGCCGCGTCCGAAAGAAGTGATACACCTGAAAAAAGGAAATACAATACATGGTCAACTGAATGAAGAGATTGTCAAATTTACCAAAATACAATTATTAATTCAGATTTAGTTTTATCAGGCTTAGAGGCTGAGCACATGGTTCATGGACTGGAATTCCAATGCACTGGAGTTGCACTGTGTAATAAAACACACTATCCATTCGGCTAGTGTAGTTTAGATGACAAAAATGTTATTCCGTTTTGACAGTATACACTAATTCCTCCATACACAGTGAAAAAAAAAACAAAAAAAAAACTTTAGCGCCATCAATAATATTAAATGGTTTGACATAGCAAAAATGTTGACATATATAAAAAAAACCTATTTGAATTAAAACCAGAATACTTACAAAGTCGGCCCATTCCAAACTCAGCTAACAGCTCATCAACACTGATGTCTCCACACATCACAGAGTCGTCATCATCGAGGATGCCGCTGAACGTAGTAACACCAAAGCTGACATCACCAGAATGCTGCGAATCTGACTCATCCTCCAACCACGTGGACCCACTTGATGAACATGGAAATCGGATTCT
The DNA here is from genome assembly GCF_011630105.1 of Anneissia japonica. Classification (NCBI taxonomy): domain Eukaryota; kingdom Metazoa; phylum Echinodermata; class Crinoidea; order Comatulida; family Comatulidae; genus Anneissia; species Anneissia japonica. Next base: position 389,711 of record NW_022713530.1, read on the forward strand.
GAGGTCTGCATCCATTTCTGTTTGGAGAAGGTCTTCTCTTGACAGATACGGCAGTTTGTTTCCACCTTCTTCGATGTCATCTCGAAATGTTGTGGAATACAGCTCATACCATTGGAGTCTTCTGCAACAATCATTAGCCATTTTGTCAGTCAGCGTAATTAATAATAGTGGATAAGATCTCGAAGCACAGTACAAATAGCAGTCTGATAACAAATTGTAGAATAGCTGAGATCAGTGAGATCGCTTGATTTTATCCTAAAGATATTGTAAGTCCACGGTCACGTGACCTTACTGACCGACCAATCAAAAAAGTTGTATTCAACGCTTGACATGAAAGCGTTCCAGGGTGCCGTGATACCAGGCATCGTCGGTCACGTTTGATTGATGTTCCCCCATGACGTAATAGCGATCGTGAAACAATACGACAGCAGGAACAATGGATGCCGTTGAATACTTCCATAGAATCCCGAAAAGCACATTGAGCTATTATCATTAATATTATAATATTATAATCTATCGATATGAACTGTTATTTTAACAATTACATGTAACAAATACGTGTTCACACTAAAAAAAAAAGTGGCAAATAAGAAATATTAATACCAACTAAATCCCATAACATACTAAATACTACATATTTTCATACTGTAAATATACCGGTATTTTAGCCTCACTGTACATTCTGCCGTGAAAGCCGGCGCTATAGGCCTACAAATATAGAACCAGTAAAATTTTGCCCAAACTCGGTGTTCTTATTTTATTTTATTTTGCCGATTTCAGGCTCAAACTGTTCTTATTTTGTTCTTATTTTACACACTTTTCAAAGATAGAAAATTATTATCGTACAGCATTACTGTACTGATAGAGGGCATTACATAAGTCACACCTACCCACCACATAATGGTACCGATAGGATTTGTTGGGTTTCAGCCCCAGTGTTGCTATAAAATGTGTTCTTATAAAAAAAAAATGTGATTGACTGATTTATTGATAAGCCTACATACACATAAACAACAACTTGCTTACCCTATAGCATACGTGGGGTATTGTGGGTCATAACTATTAATTATACTGTTATATACTGTGTATGTTGAAAATTATAGTTGTATTTTTAAAATTTTCTCATATTTTATTCATTGTAGTTAGGATTTTATTTCTGTACAGTATTTGAATTGTTTTGAAAGAGGGCCTCTTAATGATTAAACGCAACAATGAACCAAATTAATCGACATTTATTTAAGGTCAAAGGTTATGTATTTATACAGTGCAAACTACGAGGGTCTATATGCCCGAAATAAGCGAACACACAGAAAAGGAACTCCAAGCCAGCACTCACACCTCATATAATTCCTAAAAAATATCCTCAATCTAAGATTTATCAATCAATAATGAAGATGCCGTTAAATTATATCATAATAGTTCATTACGATACTCGTGTCTGACGGTGATTTATAACCAGCCGATGTTATTTCATAATTTGAGCTGCCTCTGCTTTCCAAAAGTCTTAATCGGCCGAAAATTAAGTCTTAGAATTGTCGCTATTCAACATTTTAAAACATCCTCAGTGAGTTAACCAAACTTATTTATTGCATTGGAACAAATTGTAAAAGTGGATTTTAAATTAATGTGCCTAAATTGACAATTATTAAAATCGCAGTGGAGTCACTAAATATAGTGAGGCTAGTGTACCGTATTGACTTACCATGCTAAGAAATCGTAGCTAAATACTTCTTCGTAGTCCATGCTCTGATCAAGGCCATCCTCTGTTGTACACGATGATGCGGCCGCGTCCGAAAGAAGTGATACACCTGAAAAAAGGAAATACAATACATGGTCAACTGAATGAAGAGATTGTCAAATTTACCAAAATACAATTATTAATTCAGATTTAGTTTTATCAGGCTTAGAGGCTGAGCACATGGTTCATGGACTGGAATTCCAATGCACTGGAGTTGCACTGTGTAATAAAACACACTATCCATTCGGCTAGTGTAGTTTAGATTACAAAAATGTTATTCCGTTTTGACAGTATACACTAATTCCTCCATACACAGTGAAAAAAAAAAAAAAAAAAAAAACTTTAGCGCCATCAATAATATTAAATGGTTTGACATAGCAAAAATGTTGACATATATAAAAAAAAAAACCTATTTGAATTAAAACCAGAATACTTACAAAGTCGGCCCATTCCAACCTCAGCTAACAGCTCATCAACACTGATGTCTCCACACATCACAGAGTCGTCATCATCGAGGATGCCGCTGAACGTAGTAACACCAAAGCTGACATCACCAGAATGCTGCGAATCTGACTCATCCTCCAACCACGTGGACCCACTTGATGAACATGGAAATCGGATTCTGAGGTCTGCATCCATTTCTGTTTGGAGAAGGTCTTCTCTTGACAGATAAGGCAGTTTGTTTCCACCTTCTTCGATGTCATCTCGAAATGTTGTGGAATACAGCTCATACCATTGGAGTCTTCTGCAACAATCATTAGCAGCCATTTTGTCAGTCAGCGTAATTAATAATAGTGGATAAGATCTCGAAGCACAGTACAAATAGCAGTCTGATAAATTGTAGAATAGCTGAGATCAGTGAGATCGCTTGATTTTATCCTAAAGATATTGTAAGTCCACGGTCACGTGACCTTACTGACCGACCAATCAAAAAAGTTGTATTAAACGCTTGACAGGAAAGCGTTCCAGGGTGCCGTGATACCAGGCATCGTCGGTCACGTTTGATTGATGTTCCCGCATGACGTAATAGCGATCGTGAAACAATACGACAGCAGGAACAATGGATGCCGTTGAATACTTCCATAGAATCCTGAAAAGCACATTGAGCTATTATCATTAATATTATAATATTATAATCTATCGATATGAACTGTTATTTTAACAATTACGTGTAACAAATACGTGTTCACACTAAAAAAAAGTGGAAAATAAGAAATATTAATACCAACTAAATCCCATAACATACTAAATACTACATATTTTCATACTGTAAATATACCGGTATTTTAGACTCACTGTACATTCTGCCGTGAAAGCCGGCGCTATAGGCCTACAAATATAGAACCAGTAAAATTTTGCCCAAACTCGGTGTTCTTATTTTATTTTATTTTATTTTGCCGATTTCAGGCTCAAACTGTTCTTATTTTGTTCTTATTTTACACACTTTTCAAAGATAGAAAATTATTATGGTACAGCATTACTGTACTGATAGAGGGCATTACATAAGTCACACCTACCCACCACATAATGGTACCGATAGGATTTGTTGGGTTTCAGCCCCAGTGTTGCTATAAAATGTGTTCTTATAAAAAAAAAATGTGATTGACTGATTTATTGATAAGCCTACATACACATAAAGACAACTTGTTTACCCTAGCATACTTGGGGTATTGTGGGTTATAGTTATTAATTATACTGTTATATACTGTGTATGTTGAAAATTATAGTTGTATTTTTAAAATTTTCTCATATTTTATTCATTTTAGTTAGGATTTTATTTCTGTACAGTATTTGAATTGTTTTGAAAGAGGGCCTCTTAATGATTAAACGCAACAATGAACCAAATTAATCGACATAAATATTTAAGGTCAAAGGTTATGTATTTATACCGTGCAAACTACGAGCTTGGAGAAAATTTTCTCCATGCTACGAGGGTCTCTATGCCCGAAATAAGCGAACACACGGAAAAGGAACTCCAAGCCAGCATTCACACCTCATATAATTCCTAAAAATATTATCAATCTAAGATTTATCAATCAATATTGAAGACGCCGTTAAATTATATCATAATAGTTCATTACGATACTCGTGTCTGACGGTGATTTATAACCAGCCGATGTTATTACATAATTTGAGCTGCCTCTGCTTTCCAAAAGTCAAATTAATCGGCCGAAAATTAAAATTTAGAAATTAGAATTGTCGCTATTCAACATATTAAAACATCCTCAGTGAATTAACCAAACTTATTTATTGCATTGGAATAAATTGTAAAAGTGGATTTTAAATTAATGTGCCTAAATTGACAATTATTAAAATCGCAGTGGAGTCACTAAATATAGTGAGGCTAGTGTACTGTATTGACTTACCATGTGGTTTGACTTTGTAGTCTATAACACATCTAGATGTGTATAAGAGACAGAAAACACACTATCCATTCGGCTAGTGTAGTTTAGATTACAAAAATGTTATTCCGTTTTGACAGTATTAATAATAATAATAATAATAATAATAATAATAATAATAATAATAATAATAATAATAATAATAATTATTATTATTATTATTATTATTATTATTATTATTATTATTATTATTATTATTATTATTATATTAGATTTATATAGCGCTTAACGCCAACAAGGCCTCTAAGCGCTTCTCATTACTACCCGGTCACTGGATTAAACGCCTATGGAACACAAACTCAAGCTCCGTGCTGGAGTATTCCATAAAGTTGCATCCGCTACTTCAGCGCATCTGCCTTTGTAATAATGTCTAAACATTTTGTTGTAGATTTATTATTTTTCCATTGATTCTATAGATTAGACGTAATAATATTTTTTGGCCTTAATTATTAATGTATCATTATTATCATTATCATTAGCCATATAAATAATATTTAAATGATTTTGTACTAGACTCACGTTTATTATTGTGTCTATTATTACCATGGAAGTTTTATTATTAATAATGTATAGGCTTATTATTATAGCCTATTATAGTCTTAAATAAAATATACTTTCGGCATACAAGTGTAAAGAATATGTTTTTTTGGGGATAAAACCACTTTTCAGTTGTTGTCTCGACGTTTGAGCGTGAGTTTTCTCTGACCAAGTCTATGCAGGTCCATGCTCAGTGACCGTCAGGAGAATGTTTATAGTCTTGTCAATTATTATTAATTATTATTAATACGGTATATCGCAAATTAATATCAAAGTGGAACAATTCTTTGAAGAATCCGAGTATAACTTACCGTATGCTGTGATGTTACATAAAAAGTAGATTTTAAAATATTTTGAGGTTAGCAACATTTTGTGTTTAGCATGTTTATCGTACTCAAATTTGTAAGCGCTGAACCAGAAATTATTTCACGTCTACATTCTCACGTTCAGATGAACAAAATATTAACAGTTTTAAACAGTTTATTTAATTACTTAAACATATCCAAGCTGCTTAAGAAGCTGCCAACTTTCCCACGATTTATTTTCTTTGAAGTTCGCCCACCAATTATCTTTAACTTACTAACATCAGGCTTCGGAGATAATTTTCGATCCAGCATGATAAACTTTTTTTGCAATTGTTTATTTTCGCCCTGCCTAGTAATAAATTGTTCATGGTTGATATCTTGATTTTTGTTTACATCGATATACAACATGCTTTTATTCAAATTGAATGTTTGAGTTACTGTCTTTAATAAATTCTGAAAACTTTCAAACATTCATAAGTTATTAGCCTCCAAAATAAGAAACAAAATGAGACATTTTTTTTTTCAAAATTATTCGAAACAAGCTAAGTTAAGGATCAATGGAATAGAAAAGTCAGACATTCAGCTTATGTCAAATAGGCCATATAAAGGAAGAAACAACAGTTAATCTTCCCCGTCCTCGTCCATTTTGTAAGCCTAATATATATATTTTTATTAATATTATGAGTGCAAATATTTGGTGAAAATGTATTTTTACTGTAGGCCTACCTTCATAATTCAATCATTTTCTGCGATAAACATACGTTAAGATAGTCTAGCGGTTGTAGAAAAAAAATAGCTCGAAAGAATAGCCCCAGAAAAAAAGGCCCCAGTAAAAATGACCCCAAATGACAGGTAGGTAAAAATTGCCCCCTATGATAAAATTCAGTAATAAAAATGATTTTTAAAAAAATCTTCAAATATTTGAATGTTGTTAAATAGCAAGAATTGAATCAATAAATTAAAAAAAAAAACCCTACCCGTGATAAAATTCAGTAATAAAACTTAATTTTTTTCCTTTAATCTTCAAACTATTAAACTAGTAAAAATGGAATCAATAATGGAGTGTGATTATATAGGTAGGGTAATTATGATGGGACTAAAGGGGTATTGCGGAACCCCACAACCCTCCCAAAACACACTGTAAAGCCAAACCAAACCCTTTTAATTATGATTGTATCATGTAGTATAGGACTCACTTTTAATCGCATAAAAAGTAATTTGATATTCATAACAGCCTGTTTTTGCGGGATTTAGCAATACCCAGATTAAGATAAAACTGTTTGCAAATTGTGATTTCACTTCTGTGAATTTGCCCAAAACTAAACTCTTTTAGTATTAAAAAATGCATGTGATTTATGTTGACTTATTGATTCAATTATTGCTATTTTTCAACACCAAATATTCAAAGAATTTGTACTTAAAAGGTTGTAACTTTTGATTTCCATCCAATTTTTCTCTTTCATGTTTTAGTTTATTATTATTATTACTATTTTTATTGTTTTCACTATTAATGAAGCGTTTTAATTTTTAAATTGATTTGTTTGTATAGGATGGGGAAACCCGATAGACATGACTTAATTGAACCCTATATGCATGGCATAATTCTATTGCTAACTTGTTAATGTCGGTTTTTCTTATTTTAAACGCTTTTTATTTGCCTTTATATATGTTTCTTGTTTTGATTGATGTGAGTCTGTTCGATTGCTAGCACTGGACATTTTTGGAAGAATTGCTACTTGATCACTTAGAGATTGACTTGACTATAAACATAGAAATAATCTGGCTTGACTATCTGTTATTTTAGCTCTATGCTTGACTTCAGTATTCTATTATCTACTGCAGAATTTCGTAGAAACTTATAATACAGAACAGAAAATATAATAGCCAATCAAACGTATGGAAACAGCAAACGCTCCTTTGATTGGTCTACACGCTTGAGTTCAAGGCGTGGCTATCGAGGCGTGAGTCGCTCATGGTCCCGGGTTACCCATCAAATCAGGGCCCTTTGATTAGGCCGTCACCTAATTATTATCTTGGGTTTTGTAACATGATTATTATAGCGATAACTTTTGCAACGTTAAAATTATTTTTGACAAATTATTTTACCATTTTGAATGAGCTAAATTCTCAACTTAAGTTTTTTTTTTTTTGCAATTTTTCTTTTACCAATTTGAATGAAACAAGGCTAAATTCTCAACTTAAGTTTTTGGTTTTTTTTGCAATTTTTCAGTACTCTAAGTGATCAGTACAATACTTTTTTATATTATGTAATATTATAGATATAACTCTGTCACTCTCATAACATCTTGAAAAAACAACAATAAACATCAGTTTGCGTCAGAAAATTTCATAGAAATTATTTTTTTTCCTATTATTTGTTTATTTTTATTCATATCAAAATCGCAGCCGATATACAAAATAAAATATTCACATTCCCACAGAGCATGGTCCTATATCATTTGTACTTTTTAACATCATGAACGAAGTAAATGAATAAATAAATTATTCCAAAAATTAAAAGTGTTAAAATTAATCACTTTCAATAGGCATACAATGCAATAAGTAATACACTTGGTTGGTAAAATCATTGTTTTAATTCACAAGTAAAATAGGCCTACTGTATGCCTATACTGATTTTGATAAGATTTTCCTGGACAATATTCATTTTTTATAATTAAAAAAAAATTCCCGCCTCTAATTTATTTTTTTAAAATTTTGGCTCGAAAATTTAGGTGTGGCTGTGACGCTAAACAAGTATAAAGGCCTATTTTTTATTTTTTGCCAAATAAATCAGCTTCCCGTGTCCTTTATTCAAATTAATTTTAAGAGTCGTTTCAAATGTCACTTTAATAATGGACTATCTTCTATTTGTTAGGGGTAGTGTAGTTTCTCCCGTGTTATTAATTAATTTTCTTACGCTGGTAATTTGTCCATGATTAAATCTATTTTTTATGTTAAAAATCGTAAACATGTCAAGCTGCATTTTAAAGATATATTTATTTAAATCATGGTATTTGCATCCTAAAATGAATCATACATCTTTCACATTTCAGATGTTTTGGAGTTGAACTTTGAATGTGTGCAATCGTTGTCTATGGATAGTCACTATAATCTGTTTTGTAAGAACTAATAATATACTATGTAATTGTGTAAAAATGTGATGGAATGTTTGTTTAAAAATAATATTAAAATTAGGCGCTTTTACAGTTTCGGAAATTCTAAATAACCAATCTTGAATTTTGCGATAAAATGTCGTGAGCTGGCAATGGACCTTTCCGCTAAGCTCCGCCCCTTGGATATTGTTGCTAAGGTCCCATAAGACGGCAGTGTTAAAACATACGCGAACACGTGCGTTTGTGGGACAACACGTGTGTTTGTAAGACGCGCGTGCATTTCTAGCGCTGTTCTAATTGGTCAGTTGTTAAGTTTGATTGACACTCCGGAAAGGTCTATTATGCTTGCTGAACTTGATGAAGGGTACTGCTGTCTGACGGTCCGGTTCCGTAAAAAAGATTAGGCGTACCATGGAGAAAATATATATTTAATATATTTTCTCCATGGGATTACACAATATCCCTGCACACACTCTCTACAAACGACAACAGTCCCAAAACAAAAGACAATAGAAATGTAGTATTAATTAATGATCTGGGATTTAGTGAAATTTATTACTATCCGTCCCAATCTTAAAATAATATGTACACAGTAAAGTAGTAAAAATATATAAAATTCAGGCCTAGGCATATATGAAAGAAAAATATACAAGAAATATTATATTAGTTGATCGGTGACAACAGCTGTCAATTAGGCCTATTCTCAAGTAGTAATACTTTCTGGTTATACTTTGACAGCTTGTGTAGAGTCTGGTGTTTGGTAACCGGTGATTGTCGCCGAGTGATGGGTGTTGAGGATCCGCAGGTTGGTGATTCTTCAAAGCAGGGAGGAGCTAAGAAATCGTAGCTAAATACTTCTTCGTAGTCCATGCTCTGATCAAGATCATTCTCCGTTGTACACGATGATGCGGCCCCTTCCGAAAGAAGTGATACACCTGAAAAAAAAAAGAGATACAATACATGGTCAACTGAATGAAGAGATATGAATTGTCAATTTTACCAAAATCCCGTAGGATATGAAGTTTTAGAGCTCCATACCACGATACAACTAAACTACAATTATTAATAAAGTTTTATCAGGCTCAGATGCTGAGCATGGTATACGGATTAGAGGTGCACACTCTCCAGGCGCCTATATTGTAGTTTAGAATTTTAGATGACAAAAACGTTGGCAGGTATATACCCAATATCAATAAACAAAAATATTTTAACACCATTTTTAATAATGTTATAGGTTTGACAGTGTTTACATATTTCAAAATAACTACTGAATTAAAACCACAATATATACTTACAGATTCGGCCCATTCCAAACTCAGCTAACAGTTCATCATCACCACTGATGTCTCCACACATCACAGAGTCGTCATCATCGAAGATGCCGCTGAACGTAGTAACACCAAAGCTGACATCACCAGAATGATGCCAATCTGACTCATCCTCCGACCATTTCGTGGACTCACTTGATGAACATGGAAACCGGATTCTGAGGTCTGCATCCATTTCTGTTCGGAGAAGGTCTTCTCTTGATAGATACGGCAGTTCGTTTCCTCCTTCTTCGATGTGATCTCGAAATGTTGTAGAATACAGCTCATACCACTGGAGTCTTCTGCACCAATCCTTAGCAACCATTCTGTCAGTCAGCAAGTATGGAATGTAACGTATAATTAATAACAGTGGATAAGACCTCGAAGTACAGTACGAATGGCAGACACGTCAGAGAACAAATTGTAGTAACTCAGCTGAGATCACTTAATTTTATTCTGAAGATACGGCAAGTCCACGGTCACGTGACGTTATTGACCGACCAATCAAAAAAGTTGTATTCAATACTTGACAGGAAAGCCTTCACATGTGCCGTGATACCAGGCATCTTCGGTCACGTTTAATTGATGTTCCTTCATGTTGAATAGCGATCTTAAAACAATACTCAGTGTTCTTATTTTTTGGTCGACTTGAGGTGCAAACCCTTCTTATTTTGTTCTTATTTTACACACTTTTCAAAGATAGAAAATTATTGTACAGCAGAACTGCAGGCCTAACTGTATTATATAGAGAGCATTACATAGTCACACCTACTCACATGGTACAGATAAGATTGTTGGGTTTTCTTTTCTTTTTTAGAATAAGTAAAACAAAAACTCTTTTGGTATTTTACCTCAGCCTCAATCTATTTTTATTTATTTATTATTTTTTAATGCAATTTCAGCCTCAGTGTTCTTATAAAATGTGTTCTTATTTTAAAAAAAAAAATAGCTATTGACTGATTTATTGAAGGGAATACATACATTCAAATTTCTTTTACCGTAGCATACGGTTCTAGAGTTACTGTGGGTCATAATTATTAATTATAATATTTAAAAATATATTTTATTAATTGTAGTTAGGATTTTATATCTGCACAGTATTTCAATTTGCTTGAAAGAGGGCCTCTTTAAGTGAAAATTGCTGTTAAAGCCACCCTCTTAAAAAATATTGTCGAATACATAAATAATACCGTATGTTTTATGTGTAGGCATGTATGTATGTTATGTAGGCCTATGTATGTATGCGAGTACAGTCATATTTACGTGGGTGTGTGGTTCTGTATGGACATGTATACTGATCTATATTGTATTTTATGTTTGTTTATTTTAACTGCAATGCTTTTGCCTTAAGTTTTTAGTTTAAGATCACATTTAAGTTCATTTTATGTTTACTTTTTATTTAACTATACTTTTTATTTTTATTTATTTATTTTTATTTCAACAATCTTTAATGAGGGTGGTACATCCAGCCGAATCTAATCATTAGGGACCCTCAATACACATAGTAAAACAAAACAAAAGAAAGAATGAAACCAATTAATTTACAGTAACATAAATAACAACCTTTCAATTCTAAATTTACATAATGAATTAATTCACAATTATATAAAAAAACTTAAATTGCAATTAAAGATGTAAATGAATTGAGCATGATTAAAAAATAATTATGTTCTTTTTTAAAATTTGAACTTATTTTAGTTTAAGTATCTTGTTAAACTTTGCTGTATTGTTTTGGATTATGTAGTCATGAGCAAATTGTACTTTATTGGTTCCAGTAAAATAAACCTCTTTTGAGATAAGGTGTAGTAACAAATTCCAGCTTGGCTTTTTGCTCTATTATGCATGATTACTAATATATACAGAGCGTCATAGTATTTTTTTTTTTATTAATGATCGTACCAGCCCATGAAATGTGACGATTTTAATATATTATACAATAGCTG
>NW_022713530.1:401089-405461 GCF_011630105.1 Anneissia japonica
TGATAAACTGTCACAATCTATGTACTTCATTATTCCTTCACTCAGAGCCTAGCACCTGATGATTGAGGTACCCCTCATGAAACAGCCTGTAGTGCAATAAAATGTTGAGTCTGTAACCCAGTGTTACATGTTTTATATATATATATATATTTTATAACCAGCTCAGACGGATAGGTAGACAGGAAACACTTCTATGTAAATGATTTTGCCCCCGAAATGTGCTTTTGTCTATGAATTTTAACTACTGTATTTTAAGTGTAAAAGGTGTTTTTAATTACTTCTTTATGATACGCATCTGAACAAGCTTTATTGGAAGAGGTGCAATATAAATTATATATATATATATACAGTATATATATATATATATATGAATATATTATATTATATAGTATAATATTGTATATATATACTATATATATATATATTGTAATATATTATTATACATTGAATAATAAAATAAATATATATCTTATATATAAGTTGTATTCAATTCTGTTGTTAAAAACATGTTGTGTATATCTGGTTATCAATTCTATGCAGTGAATTTTATATTACCAAAATGTTGTATGACTCTCTGCACACTGATCACACATTTCATTTATGGTGGGCGTTGGCCATGTTTCTAGCCTGTATTAAACACTGGGTTGAACGCATTTAAGGAACTTTCATTATTTTCTTAATTCTAAAATTTGTATCACATTTACTTACTTTACAAGCATTTCATAATTTTCTAAGCTTAGTATATTTCACAGGATTATCTTATTGTTTATTTCATTTCATGAGACTTTCATTCAGCTAGCATTCCCAGGCTTTCTATACACTTGGTTTTTTTTTCATTGCTATTCATGAAAATAAGTGATGTACAAGTGATCTACTTAATTTGAGAGACACCTCATTTTTAATTGGCCAGTTTTAATTTTGTTTTTAATCTGATTGGTAGGTTTCATTTACTTTTGTAATACTTCTGTAAATATTGTAAATATATATGGGTGAGATTTTCTTATCAGCAATTCTTGAAAATTATCAAATAGATCAAAACGTTGAATCACAAAATGTATCTATCTCTTTTTGGGGTTAATGCTTTGTTATATTTAAGACTAATTATTGGATCCTCTGGTTTGATTTATGCAGTGAATTGTATGTTAATGTTTGATTAACTGTACAAGAATGAATGAATACGGTACAGAAAACTAATGCCATCATCAAAATTGCATTGAATATCATCATCATCATCGTCATCACTCCCACGATATCAACAACAAAAGGCATGTGGTCTGGTTGTACTGTATGCGTTGAAACTACCGTACTTGATGATATTATTTTTAGATAAACAGTATTTAAACATTAAATAACAGTATCGCTGGCGGCGCTGTGACAACACTAATTAGAAATGAAGTCCATGGCATGTTTGATATTATAAATACAATACAATATGACAAATAAATTAAACCAATGATATAAAATACAAAATTAACCAGATTTCTTTTCAAAATATTCTTTAATCAAGATTGGCATCTATAAAATAAAATATTAAACCAATACTCTGTAAACACTATGTTCAATCAATCACGTAGATCGATCGCAAAATCAAGATTGGCATCTATAAAATAAAATATTAAACCAATACTCTGTAAACACTATGTTCAATCAATCACGTAGGTCGATCGCAAAATAATCTTGTATATACATCACTTTGTATGTTTTGTTAGTTTTTTCAACAGTCATTCATTTCTTGTTTTATTCTTCAAGTTTGGTCTTCTGATGCCTGGGCGTCGCTGTGCACGATTAATTACTATAGATGAAGCCGAAACGTCTATGAATGAAATTCTTCCATCCTCGACGAAAACCCTGAAACCGGTTACGACGGATCCACTACTTAAGCCTATTCTAGACTCCGTAAATAACTCATGAACTAAACAATCATCATCCACCAATTCGTCATCACCGGACTCGTAAAAATCATCATCGTCGGAATCGTCGTAGTCCAAACCGAAGTACTCAGATAACCTCGTGTCTGAAAAATAAATAAAGATAAAAAATTGATTAAATGATTGTGAATAACGCAATTTCTAATATTAATTTTACATTTCTCTTTGATGCTTTCAAAATTGTACTAGAAAGTTTCTGGCACCTGCATAGAACGATAATCGCACAGCTAGACCACAATTTATAACTTAATTTTACACAGAAAAAACAACAAACTGAATGAGACAGTAAAACATTGTAAAAAAATTAACAATATGGAAGATGTGAATGACAATTTCTGTAGTATAATTAGTAGGATGCAATCCCCAGGGTGGCAATCTACCGCGTGCAGCACACAAACAGGAATTAAATTTAATGTGCTCGAGAGTCGTTGGTGTGGGTCTATACCTAATTACTATCATTTTATCTATTTCACTATCCCTTTTGAGAGTCAGTTATATCATGGAGGAATTATACATACCAAATTAGTTATCCATTGAACTGGGGGTGTCGTTTTAAATGAAGTCACTCATAAGTGTTTAAATGTATTTAAATACAGGTCTCCCTCTAATGAATGAAAGACCCCTCCAATTTAATTGAAGATCACCTCCAATAAAAGACCACTTTTCTGTGGTCCCAAACCAAAGCTGCTAAAAACCAACCCCTGGTCCCGAAAGTGGTCTTTAATTGGAGGGAGACCTGTACACTTAATTTGATTGATTGACCTTTTAAAGTGTACTGTCATTTATATTAGTTTATGAATGTTTAGGCAAGGACTTGTGGTGGGATCAATTTCTGTCTATATGATGACCCATGGTAAAATCATGGCAGTACAGTATAATAATCGATGGATATTGTATACCCTTAGGCATTTAACTGTCGAACTTGTTGTTCCATCTAAGTTGAGACATATAGCAATTTCTGTACCAACTATGGTATCAATGTACAGTACAAACATTGCATAACCAATATTTAAATGAATCCTAGTACTACATTACAATAACCAAAGCACTCTCGTGGGGGAATCAGAATAAGCATCCCGATTAAGTATTTAGTGCAATTTTAGGCCTTCAACGAGAACATGGAAGAAAAAGAAACAAAAATACACTTACAATCATCATGTTGAAATGCTTCGTCGTCGGTTAAATAGTCATCCTCCATCAACGTGTTAGTAGATGATGAACTGAGATACCCTGAAGACAGTCTGTCCATCCTTCTCGTCTCTCCAGTATACTGCTGACGTGCGTTAGATGACGACGCATTCGACGCTTGTGGCCGTGTTGACGCGCGCTCCTGTCTTCTAGTACGTTGTTGCTGCGTTGTATTAGATGACGCATGTTGTGTTGTTGTGTGTCCGTGTGTTTGTGAACAAATTCGATTGCTAGCACTGGACATTTTGAAAGAATTGCTACTTTTAACTTGACTACAAAAATAGAACTAATTTGACTTCACTGTATTAGTACTCTTTTATTTACTGCTGAAATTGCCTCGAAGCTTACCAGAAAATATAATAGCCAATCAAACGTATGGAAATAGCGAGCGCTCCTTTCATTGGTCTACACGTTTGCGTTCAAGGCGTGGCTATCGAGGCGTGAGTCACTCATGGACCTGGGTCACCCACTATCAAACCTGGGCCCTTTGATTATGCCGCGTCACCTAATTAGCTTGGATTTTGTAACATAATTATTAAGTGATAACTTTTGCAACGTTGTAATAATTTTGACAAATTATTTTACCATTTTGATGCAAAGTTAAAATTCTCAACTTAAGCATAGAAATTAGTGAATTAAAAAAAGTTAACCATGACTTTTATACAGATTAATTAAAAAATACTTTAAAAACTCGTAAAAAATTAATGGAAGTTTTGCTCATATTCGTGATTCGGGTAAGAATCTAACCCACGACCTCCAGATAACTAGCCTGCTGGCATAACCGCTGTTGAATTGCCACAGTTTTATGTTGTTTGTGTCATAAAGTTTCATAGGAGTTGTTTTACCTGACGTGTTATCTCACTGAATACTCAGTACCTTCCCATTGCGGACAACTATCGCAAGTGAATCGGGTGGGAATCAAAAATTTAATTTTATTTATTAAAATTTATTTTAATAAAATATAAGAAAATATAAAAACAGACAAAATATATATTTAAAAAAACTTATAAATATTAAATTGTGTATGCCCTTATTTAGTCATGATAGGCCTATATACACTGGTACACAAGATATTTTGCAGCCATTGAAATGGGGTTGTTATTAGCATGGAGGTAATGCCTCCATTATTTATATGTTAAAATTGTTATCTGTCTGTCTATCACAGTGGTGTATTTTATTTCAATTATTTTAAACAAATATACCAATTAGTCGATGTTAACTTACGCTAGAAAACAAAAAAAACCAGTTTAAATAAC
>NW_022713530.1:405570-419418 GCF_011630105.1 Anneissia japonica
TTTATTTATTTAGTATGCATAAGATGATTATTTCAAATAGGCCTATACTTTCTCACGTTCAGACGAAAACTCAAATAAACAGTTTTAATAACAGTCTATTTAACTGTTTATTTAATATATAAAAGCTACTAAACCGTTTTCATGATCATTCTTAAAACAATGGTTGTTAAGATGGGAGGGTTATGTGATAGTTGTGAGGAAGAGATTAACTTTTAGATATTGTGTTTTCTTTTAATTCTGTGCTTTGTTCATAACTTTTTATGTGACTGTAATAATTTATTAAGGGAAGCTCCGTCTACACAATGTTTAGTTTTTGATTTGTCTTAATATATTGTTCCAATGACCTGTGTATATAATGAACACTAATTATTTATTGATAGTATCATCATCATCATCATCATCATCATCATCTTCATTGTT
The DNA here is from genome assembly GCF_011630105.1 of Anneissia japonica. Lineage (NCBI taxonomy): Eukaryota > Metazoa > Echinodermata > Crinoidea > Comatulida > Comatulidae > Anneissia > Anneissia japonica. The sequence continues at coordinate 405,991 of NW_022713530.1, forward strand.
ATTGTATTATTTTGATTATTATAGTATTATTATTATTAAATATATATAATAATTATTACAATTATTATTATTATTATTATTATTGGTATTTTTATTATAATTATTCTTGCATTTTAAACTTCATTTTTATAGCATTTTATTGATTGTCTATGTACATTTGGATTTGTCATTTGAGGTTTTTTTTTTTTTTTTTTATTATTGTAGGCCTATTTGCTTGGCTCTGGATAACATGCTCTATGTACTGATCAGGTCAACCAAGGTAAAACATAAATAAATAAATCGATATTAAATTTAAAATAGAATATGAGCCTCCTTAATATGAGATATCGTGACGAAAAATAATTCGCAATTTTGTTATTGTCACTCTTAGTACCCTATAGGCCTACTAGTATATTATCGAAGAACGTTTTATGAAAATGTCGGGGGGCTTTCTTTTCTTTATATACTGAGTGTTGTTTTTTGCAAAGACGGGGTTGATCTTAAAAAAAAAAACTAAGGGATTCACTGATTTGAATTCGGAGTCACCATACTCTTATTCAAGTTGATCTTGATGTGAAGTATATTTATGGACCCGTACCCCCATTTTAATTTATGGCAACCAGTGTGTTGACTTAAGTGATTCTCTTATTAATAAACTCGATAAGTTTCAAAATAAACTCATGATGAAGGCTGCAATCGGTATTCCTATTTTGTCGTACCACTCCTTCCAATGTTATCAATGCTATTAAATGGCAACCTAAAACAACCTAAAATGCTTTCAGCTGGACCTTACACCATGCTTACACTGTATCGCAAATTTGTTATACCGTAACCCTGATGTGTCCATTACTAACATTTTTGTTTAAGTGTTATTTAGGGGTACTATGTGTTATTAATGATTTATATTGCGCTGATAATATTTCCCTGATTAAATCTATTTTTGATGTTAAGTTGCATTTTAAAGATATTTTTCGTTTAAATCATGGTATCTGTGATACACTTTTTTTTTATAAGAACCAGTAAAATTTTGCCTAGGCTCAGTGTTCTTATTTTTTGGCCGATTTCAGGCTCAAAATGTTCTTATTTTGATCTTAGTTTACACACCTTTTAATTGTACGGCAGTATGCACTGTACTTGAATTTAGGTGAAAGTGACCCCACAAAAAATGGCCCCCAAATGTCAGATAGGTACACCTACCACCTACTGTATTATAGAGGGTATTACAGTCACACCTACTGCACAGGTATAATATTTTGGTTTAAAAAAATATAAACCTCATTTGAAATTTTACCTCAGCCTCAATTTGTTCTTAATTTTTAAGCAATTTTAGCCTCAGTGTTCTTATAAAAAAAAGTGTAGTGTTAATATGTATTAACGGTTTTTATGGTGTATATAATGTATTATCACCACTTTTAATTGTACGGTATTGCATTTTGATAGGTTTTGTACTGTTTTACTATTTTATTATCAACACTTTAATTGTATTGCTCTCTGATTGGTACTTTCTTCTTTAGAGGTTTTACGGAAATAAATAAAATTAGGCCTATTATTGGTATTGTTTTTCGTATTATTAATGAAATGCCTGAAATCGTTGTCTAAATGTAATGCTATAAGTGACAATTACAGTATGTCATGGATAGTAATTATAATTTGTTTTGTAAGAATTAACAATATAATGTAATTATGTAAAAATATGATGGAATGTTTGTGTGTAAAATGTTATTAAAATTAGGCGCTTTTACAGTCTTGGAATTCCAAATAGCCAATCTTGAATTTTGCGATAAATGACGTGAGCTGGAGATTACGTTTGCTGAACTTGATGAAGGTACCTGTTGTCTGACGGTCCGGTTCAGCGAAAAAAGATCTCTATACACACACTCTCTACAAACACAAACGCAGCAAACAATCATGTGTAATACAACCACAAAACAAAAGACAATAGAAATTTAGTATGATCTGGGATTGAGTTAAATTTATTGCTATCCCAATCTTAGAATATGTATACAGTAGTAAAAATATATAAAATTCAGGGCTATGCAAGAAATATATACAAGAAATATTATATTAGTTGATTTGTGAAAACGGCTGTCAATTAGGCCTATTCTCAATTAGTAATACTTTCTGGTTATACGTTGACAGTTGTAGAGTCTGGTGTTTGGTAACCGGTGATTGTCGCCGGGTGATGGGTGTTGAGAATCCACAGGTTGGTGATTCGTCAAAGCAGGGAGGCGCTAAGAAATCGTAGCTAAATACTTCATCGTAGTCCATGCTCTGATCAAGATCATTCACTGTTGTACACGATGATGAGGCCCCGTCCGAAAGAAGTGATACACCTGAAAACAAGAGATACAATACATGGTCAATTAAATAAAGCGATATGAGTTGTTAATTTTAGCAAAACACCCGCAATTATGAAGTTTAGAGCTCAATACCATGATACATCTAAATACAATTACTGTATTACGTAGATTTAGTTTTTTCAAGCTAAGAGGCTGAGCATGGTTCATGGAATGGAGGTGCACTATGTAATAAAACACACTATACTGGCGGCTATATTGTAGTTTAGAATTTTAGATGACAAAAGCGTTGACAGGTGTACACCCGCTATCAATAAACGAAAATATTTTAACACCATTTTTAATAATGACAGGTTTGACAATGTTTAGATATTTTAAAAAATAACTACTGAATTAAAACCACAATACTTACAAAGTCGGCCCATTCCAAACTCAGCTAACAGCTCATCACCACTGATGCCTCCACATATCACAGAGTCGTCATCATCGAGGATGCCGCTGAACGTAGTAACACCAAAGCTGACATCACCAGAATGCTGCGAATCTGACTCATCCTCCGACCACGTGGACCCACTTGATGAATTTGGAAACCGGATTTTGAGGTCTGCATCCATTTCTGTTCGGAGGAGGTCTTCTCTTGATAGATACGGCAGTTCGTTTCCATCTTCTTCTTCGATGTCATCTCGAAATGTTGTGGAATACAGCTCATACCATTGGAGTCTTCTGCAACAATCATTAGCAGCCATTTAGTCAGCGTAATTAATAATAGTGGATGAGATCTCGAAATACAGTCTAACAGCAGACACGTCTAAGAACAAATTGTAGTAACTCAGCTGAGATCGCTTAATTTTATCCTGAAGATACTGATAAGTCACGGTCACGTGACGTTGTTAACCGACCAATCAGAAAAGTTGTATTCAATGCTTGACAGCAAAGCTTTCTAGCAGTCACGTTTGATTGATGTTCCCCGTGACGTAATAGCGATCTTGAAACAATACGACAACGGGAACAATGGATGCCGTTGAATACTTCCATAGAATCGTGAAAGCACATTGAGCTGTTATCATTATCATAATATTATAATTTGTATCAATATGAATTGTTATTTTAACAATTACGTGTAACAAATAGGCCTACGTGTTCACACTAAAACAAAAAATGTGGAAAATAACAAAAACTAATCCCATAACATACTAAATACTACACATTTTTATACTGTAAATATACCAATTTAAGTAATGTGACGTCATAGCCTCACTGAACATTTCTGCCGTGGATGTTTTTATTTTTTTAAGGAACCAGTAAAATTTTGCCCAGACTCGGGGTTATTTTTGTGCCGATTTCAGGCTCATATATAGGCTTATTACTATAGCCCATTATAGTCTTAATAAAATTTAAGTACACACTGTGTAAGGAATATGGTTTTTGGGATAAAACCACTTTGCAGTTGTTGTCTCGACGTTTCAGCGTGGAATTTCTCTGACCTTCAGGAAAATGTTTATAATAGTCTTGTCATTACAGTACTATTATTACTGTATATTAAATCAATTTAATGGCAATAGTTTTAGCGGAAAATTCTTGATTCTTTAGAAAATGAAGACAAATAATAGCCTATTAAAGAGGAACAATTCTTATAAGTAAACGAAAAGCAGAGTAAGAAACGTTTGTTGTGACGTTACATAAAAAGTAGATTAAACATTTTGAGGTTTGCAAAATTTTGTGAAGTATATTTATACTCAAATTTGTAAGCGCTGTAACTGAAAATATTTCAAGTCTATCACGTTCACATGAACAAAAGATAAACGGTTTTAAACAGTTTATTTAATTGCTTAAACATATCCAAGCTGTTTAAATAGCTGCTAACTCTCCCACGATTTATTTTCTTTGAAGTTCGCCCACCAATTATCTTTAACTTACTAACATCAGGCTTCGGAGATAATTTTCGATCCAGTATGATAAACTTTTTTTGCAATTGTTTATTTTCGCCCTGCCTAGTAATAAATTGTTCATGGTTGATATCTTGATTTTTGTTTACATCGATATACAACATGCTTTTATTCAAATTGAATGTTTGAGTTACTGTCGTTAATAAATTCTGAAAACTTTCAAACATTCATAAGTTATTAGCCTCCAAAATAAGAAACAAAATTTATTCAAAATTATTCGAAACAAGCTAAGCTAAGGATCAATGGAATAGAAACGTCAGACATTCTTATGTCAAATAGGCCATATAAAGGAAGAAACAGCAGTTAATCTTCCCCGTCCTCGTCCATTTTGTAAGCCTAATATATATATTTTTATTAATATTATGAGAGCAAATATTTGGTGAAAATGTATTTTTACTGTAGGCCTACCTTCATATTTCGATCATTTTCTGCGATAAACATACGTTAAGATAGTCTAGCGGTTGTAGGAAAAAATAGCAACACCAGCTTCGGAGATAATCTTCGATCCATCATGATAAACTTTTTTTTGCAATTATTTATTTCCGCCCCGCCTAGTAATAAATTGTTCATGGTTTATAATATTGATTTTTTGCATCGATATTCAACATATTTTTAATCAAATTAAATGTTTGAGCTACTGTTTTTGATGAAAACTCTCAAATATTCACAAGTTATCAACCTCCAAAATAAGAAACAAAATGAGACCAATTTTTTTCATATTTACCGACTATTCGAAAAAGGCTAATTTAAGGATCAATGGAATAGAAAATCAGAAAATTTCATGTCAAATAGGCCATTATAAAGGAAGAAACAATAATTGATTGTGTCCGCCTTCGTTTTTAGGCCTTACCCATCAATTATTGGGTGGCTTTCAGGGGCGGATTTAGGGGGGGGGGGAATACACATCTATAAATGACGTGAGAGGCCCGGAAAAAGAAAAAAAGAAAGAAAAAGAAGAAAATGATAGCCCACAACGCCTCAAATGTTATTTTCGGGCGTCTAGAACACAAAATTTCGCTTGGGCATGCCCCCGGACCCCCTAGGTCATTGTTGTCTCGATCGGCCCAAATTTCGGCCCCCCTTTCGCCCCCCCTTTTTTTGGACATCTCTGGATCCGCCCCTGCCTTTGGATTGGATATGTAGGGTTGACCTCCCTGAATTAAAACTGATTTCCATCCACACATACCGTTAAAGTGTGAAAAATGTTTTGTTGTTGTGGTGGGGGTTGTCATATTATTGTACATTATTATTGCACCTGGTGGTAGTTGGTGGCTATTTCACATATTAATTAAGCCGTCATACCATGGAGGAATTAGATTTGAAGTAATCCCTCCATGGTCATACACAGTAATATTCCTGGACAAATAATAAAACACGGGCCTCTTTGGTTTTTTTTTTTTTTTTTTTTTTTTTCTTCTTATTATTATTATTATTATTATTATTATTATTATTATTATTATTATTATTATTATTATTATTATTATGCTATTTTTATTATTTTTACTATTAATGACGCGTTTGTTTTAATCTATATGTTATAAACAAATAACCACAAGGAGGGGTTATGCAGTATAGTTCAAATTATTGCTCCTAAAACCATCCCTTCAGACTGTGGTGTAACGGCTATAGGCGGGCTCTCACTAGCTAAACCATGATATTAAACCATAAGCAAAAGCGACGCATATGAGTATGATACATAGGCCTATGTTTATACTTGGGCCTACGTTTTTGACCATACATATTTATTGATTTTAATTTGCTTGTTTTGTTTGGTATTTATTGTAATATATTTATTAGTGATATTTTATTTAAAATTAAGTACGGTACTGTATGCTTTTTTTTAGGTCAAATCACGATACATAAACTTAGAATTCGAATGTGTAAAAAGTCATTATTTAAAAACGCCAGACCCCCACCGGGGGCCCTTTGCGATCCCCAGCCCCAGTGCCTTGGGCTCCCCAGAGGTCCCTGCCCAGGGCCCCCTGCCCCTTCATTACACCACTGCATATTTTCATTGCAAATGTAAACAATTTTGTGTGTTATTTGATATAAAAGAAGAAGGAGTATACATTTTTAATGGTATATATGTACTTGGTTTACAATGAAAGTAACAAGGGTTTTGCATGTCTTTTTTAAAAGTCAGAATTCGGGCGCACCATTAAATTATCCGGAGGGCTAATGACCACACCGATAATTGCAGCCGAGTGTCTGCCCAGTTGATCGATGGCCTACATTCCGTTGACTTGTTTTGGTTAAACTGCATGTTTTATACCAGACGGGAGCGTGGCTTTGGGCCTAATGTTATGTTGTGTTATTGGGCAGGCGACACTATGGTAGGGACCACCACTGGGTTAGGTTGATGGTATTTAACTACCCTGGATTAATCGGATTAATCATTTGTCATTTGATTAAGATTCAGATGTTTTTCTTGTAAAATATCCATTTAGGCCTTAATAATAGTGTGTTCGAGAAATATTTGTATTCTAGACGCCCGGATCCTCTGAGGCACTTTTGGCGATCAATAATTTTCTTCTCTTTTAATTTTTTCTTTTATTTAACGCCCCCTCTCCCCCAGTAAATCCTCCCATGCACACCTACATTTCCATAACGAATAATCCTGTAAGGTATTGCTATAGATTGCTCTGGTAAAGACAACTCTGGGGGTAAGAATGGCTCATGCAACGGCAGGTATAAATGACCCAATGTGCAAATATTGTTAAAGATGTCTCGTCGCAGGTGAAAGTAAGGATGCAAATGAAAAATTAGCTATTTAATTAATTGATGATTACACAATGAAATTACAAAATAGTTTCATTGACTCCCTGAAAAATTTCAACTTTAAAGCCTAGCCCTTCCTCTGAGCAGTCAATATAGGCCTATATGAAAACCTTTTACCATTCCTACCCAGTTGCCCTATTGTTGTTCTTACAATCGTTTAGAATACTTTGTATAATATATATTTGTATGTTTCATCGAATGCATTTCTATTAATTAAAAAATAACATATCTTAATGCTTGCGGTACACTAAAATATAACACCCATCTTATTTTTAAAGCCAGCCAAGTTTTAATTAATTAGTAGTAGTACTAAAGCGCAGGCGTTATAAAAAAAATAAAATTTAATAGAAAACAAAATACGACTGCAATGTTTTAAGAATTCCATGGTTCTATCAAGGTCCAACAATCATTAAATCAATCATATTGAATCCACATTTGATACAGTGGCACTCATACAAACTGTATGGTGCATCCATGAGACATACACAAATATAGGAAAATACTGTAAAATTGCCTTTAAATTTCAAAATAATAAGTAAATCAAAATACTCGAGGTACAGTATTGAAAACAATATAAACTTTAGCTTTAACTATACTGAATTTTGAACAATTTGTTTAAACAGAAGTCTGAAGAATCTGGTTCCAAAAATCCACCATACATATTTTACACAATGGAGGAATTAGCAAAATTCCTTCAGGATTACATGAAGTTTATACATGCATACATAAAATAATAATTATTTATTCGGAAACTACACTTTTGAGACAGTGACACACTTCACATGAGAAAAACGGCAAAAAAAAAAAAAACTTCAAACAGAATACAGTACACTAAAGAAAAGTTTTAAAAGAAAGAAAGAAGGAAAGAAAAATGATTCTGTGAATGGGATTCTATACGAATCCACACGTGGTTATCATCCTGGGATTAGGATCACAGAGCAAGGAGCAGTAGAACTTCAAGTAAGAACGTTGTTTTATTGCTTAATCGTTTACAGCTCTGCTGAGGTATGATAATCCGGTCGTCTGGGGAAGGCTGTCGCCAGGGTGAGTGATGTTAATGTTAATTGTTTTGCCATTGCTACAGTTACGCCTACCAGGGTGATGTAATACGTACTGTTTTCATAATTAAAAGACTCATACGCACTTCTTAATGGAAGCGGCGCCCTGAACAATCGATTGAAAGGAAATAAACATAGCAAAGGGATACAGAACAGATTAATACTAATAATATTTAATTTATACCTCCATGGGCTTAAACTAAATATAAGGTCCACTGTCGAAAAATCTAAAAAATAGCAAAGACATCAGTATGTACAAGTATATCATAATATTTTCAACTTATGAAAGACAGACAAATAAAAACAATTTGGTTTTTGCTGAATTTAAACTGAGCAATACTTACCGTATATATGCAGTGACCTAACGACGAATGCGCCATCAATATACCGGGGACGGCGAACGGCGTGTATCAGCGGAGTATTTTCGCCCAGGAAGTGGCCGAGATGTGGTATGATCTCCGGTGGCCTAAAATAATTATACATTTGTTTAGCTTTAAGTTGTTGTTTTACTCTTTGTTCATAAGTTCTTTCATTTGTTTAGCTTTAAGTTGTTGTTTTTACTATTTGTTCATTAGTTTAAGTTTGACTGCGCCACTTTCTTGTGTGCTGCCACTGATGTAAAAGTGTAATGTCAATAAATATTATTATTATAATGGAAGCGGCGCCCTGAACAATCGATTGAAAGGAAATAAACATAGCAAAGGGATACAGAACAGATTAATACTAATAATATTTAATTTATACCTCCATGGGCTTAAACTAAATATAAGGTCCACTGTCGAAAAATCTAAAAAATAGCAAAGACATCAGTATGTACAAGTATATCATAATATTTTCAACTTATGAAAGACAGACAAATAAAAACAATTTGGTTTTTGCTGAATTTAAACTGAGCAATACTTACGGTACCGTATATATGCAGTGACCTAACGACGAATGCGCCATCAATATACCGGGGACGGCGAACGGCGTGTATCAGCGGAGTATTTTCGCCCAGGAAGTGGCCGAGATGTGGTATGATCTCCGGTGGCCTAAAATAATTATATAATAGGAATGTTCAGACTTAAAAGATAGCACTTTAATAAATGTAATTGTCATTTATGAAATATTGTGCTATTATAGACATTGCGCTTTCTTACAATAATTTTAATTAAATGTTTCCAAATATCGATATTTTTAATTGTAATATTTCTACCTTTAATCAATCTTCAATATTTAATATGTGAAAATTAATTTTTATGCTATTTTATGTATTTTTTAATCTTTAAATATATATTTTTTTATATCGTATTGTATTTTATGGCGACCCTGTTTTTGTGTTTGACACACTGTTGGGTCTTGAATAATTAAATTTAAAAAAAATAAAATTAACCATAATCAACTCATATTGCTGGGTAGAAGTGACTCTGTCGTGGCCCTTCTTTGCCCATGGGACCGGCTCGAGCTTTTTTGGTGGCTCTAAAAGCCTACCAGTAGGAGGAGCTCCGGGGTCCCGGGCATCCCTCCCAGAGCTCACGGGGGATAACGCTCGTGAGAATAATTTAACATTCTTTAATTTTAAATTGAAAACTAAAAATAAACTTTTTACTGGTTCTTATAAAAAAAAAAAAGGTATACATGCACAAGATTAAGAAATTCTTTTTTTTAGAAGATTTATGTGGCATGCAGTAGTATATTTATTAATTTTACTCTTTTATGAGAGCATTTACTCAAATCAGGTTTTTTTTTTAAAGATAATATTCATATTTATGTTATAAGCCTACTTATTAATTTTGTTTATAATGTTTAATCACTAGGCCTACTGTTATATCAATAATATACAGGCCGGAGAGCCAGAGTGTTTTTTCACACTATAGTTAAACCTAGCCAACTCAGATTATTTATTGTCTCAAGTATTTGTTTTTATTTGTTTTTTATTCACTTGTTTATGTTACTGGCTGAATAAAGAATAATGAATGAATTCTTTAATAAAGTTTAAAGTACTGTACAGTATTTAACAACGGCGCGCGCCCTCTACAGGTTTTGGTTTCCACAGTAACATTGTAAACAATAATAGCATGAATCTGGCTGGTGAAAAACTAAATAAAATTAATGTAACAAAGATACTGCTGTATTTGTAATGAAATAACCATTTCTAGGTGAACGTACAGTAGCCTTAATGGCACCAAAATGCAACCAAGAGCCCGTTTGTTTGACATGGAGTTATAGTGACGTGTCTTCATGGATTGAAGGATTAGGATTCCCAGAATATGCTGTGCGTAGGCCTAACACAACAGAGTAACATTGTTTTGATTGGGTGTGTTTGTGTGAGTGTGTGAGGCTCAGGCCTACCTAGGCCTTATGCCTTAGTTGATGAGCATGAATTAAAGTAAGGTCGAGCCTTCAATTCAACAATGAAGTTTTAAAATATTTATTAAAGAATAATGGGGAACTAGGCCTAGGCTATACCTAAGCTAGAGAAGGAGAAGGATCCCAACCTGTGTTGAAATCGTTTTTTGTAAAGATAGCATAGGATTAAGAACAAGGATACCTAGACCTAGCTAGGCCATTTGGTACAAAATGTCTTATGCTGTATTTTGTCATGTCATGCATGGTCTTTCCAGTGAGGTAATTGATATGATACAATGGTGGTACAGTACAGTATAAATAACAATATTCTAGTAACTAAGTAGGGTATTACCACCATGATGATAAACCCCTGGATGAACAACACTACCTCCCATGAACAAGTCAATGTGTGGCTGAACAGGAAATTGCTATGGTACCTCCCATGGGCCTGTCATGACTGAAATTCTAACTGCTACGCTCAGTGGCATATCTAGGGGTATGCGGGGAGGGGTATGAGAAAGCTCACTCCTCCGCTAGTCGCTCTACCATTGAAAATGTTTGAGGGGAAAAAAATCATGCTCACGTAGTTAAAAATCACTTCACACCACCTTATTTTGCAAACTAGCATCCCCTCACTTAATAATTGAGCCCCCATTTCACCTACGCATCCCCATCATCACCCCCATTTATGGACTCCTAAGGGGATGAAAAAATAGACCCATCATACAGTAAACTAGGCCTAATAACAGCTTCATGTATTATGTTTTCTTTTACCACAATCACAGGCTTGTTTTGAGACAAATTTGATTAATGGACGGAAGTTGATCCTCATGGATGCATCGAACTTGCCAAAAATTGGTATCACAGACTTTGAACACATCAAGGTAAGGTTCACTAAATTCATCTTGTGTAAACCAGCAGAATTTATTGACAGGTTGTGGAAACCAGGGTAGGCCTACAGTGCAGGGGCAGATCCAGAGATGTCCAAAAGGGGGGGGGGGCGAAATTTGGGCCGATTGAAGAAACACTGAAATAGGGGGTCCAGGGGCATGTCCCCATGAAATTTCTGTGTTTTAGACGCCCGAAAATGACATTTGAGGCGTTCTGGGCTATCGTTTTTTCTTTTTCTTTCTTTTTTTATTTTTTTTTACCCCATAAATCTGCCCCTGCAGTGCTCTAAAAAGAAGAAAAGAAAAGCAACTTACCTGCCAAGAAGTGACCTGCAAAGTCACACAAAAAGATGTTTGCTGTCACGCATGTATTTGTAAAATGTAATTAAAACTCACGCATTTCTTTACTGCATAAGCCCATGCATACAGGATCCGAGTAGAATATACTCTGAGTGTATTGTACAAAATTAATTTAATAAGGGCAAATTGAAAAATTTATTAGATTATCACTCCCGCCCGCATCAAAAATTTGGAAAATATTGATGCGGGAATAAATTCATCAATTATTTCAACAGCATAAAAATAACAATGCAATTTCGTGACTTCAAATACATTTTCTTTAAAAAAGTATAAAATTAAACCAGTTTTTATAAAATATTTACTATTACAGACCAAATATAAACAGTCCCTCCCTCATCGATAAAAACTAAAGCGAAATAATCTATGGTGTGTCTGAGGTAGTGTGGACTTCCCAATGTAAGTGTCCAGCATAAAAGGTTATTGTTGAATGTAAACAGTGTAGTAATGGGATGGTTAAATGCTTCATATTACTGTATTAGGATTTAGGAAGAAATACACATTTTTTTTTTTTTGTGATTTCAGTGGTGCGGCAGGCGTAATAAAAATAAAGAAAAACTTTTACTTTCTTCTGAGATTTCCATTATTTGGGCAGTGGGTGTGCTAATAGACCAAAAATGTGTTAAATGTTGCACATTACAAATAATTTTAAATTGTTATAATCCCATACAGTATTTTACAATATTTTATTAAATTTAGATATTATTACTATTTTTATTGTCACTACTGTATTATTATCGTATAATTTGGAATTGCCCCATCAGATATAAGTAAAGGTGTAAATTGGATTGTGTTATTATTTATTATCCTGGTCTGTATCCTCTTAAAATATTCTCAAAAAGCATTATGGTTTTAATAGATTATTAATAATAAATAATACAATTAGCAATCAAGATACATAATAATATAGCATTGATAAACCTCTGTTTTTCTTTCAGTTCATAGCAAAGAGTGTTCGTGATATTCTCGAGATAGAGCAACCTTACTGGAACCGGAGCATATCACTGGAGCCTAGGGAACGTATGGGAATGTTCCTGGAGAGAAAGAGAATAACAGGCCCAATTGCCAATAACCTCACCTATGCCAAGTATATAAAAGAAGTTGAACGAATAGAGCGTGAAAAAGCAAGAAAGAAATAATGTTATAATAGATGTTAATTTAGAGATATATATATATTTTGAAGAAATGATAAAATTGAGACCAAAAATTTTTTTGCAGAAAATTTGTGGTTGAACCATGTCGTGGAATGGTGCGGGGTTGTGTTTTCCTATGATTTGTGTATCTACACAATGACATTAATAATAATAATTATAATACTTTTATAAAGCTCCTAATGCAAAAAATAGCCTCAAAGCACTGATTAATTCTCAAATCAATCATGTTGTGAAAGTAATTAACTCAATAAAAATCATGCACACTGGTTAAGTCAGCAATAGATTTTTATTATTTTTTAAACTTGGTGTTGACATAATTTTTTTTTATTCTGTCTGTTTTTGTACCATTGTATCTATCCAGATTTATTAAATGTACTGTACAGGAATTGGTTATTGTCATTACTGTAGATCTATCTGAATGGTGGGCACCTGTGGTGGCGCCAGAATCAGCCCGACAGAGGTTTTGATGTCCCCGACGAAAATGTAAATGTAATGTAGTGGTATTTGGTATAGCGCATTATACCGAAGTCTCAATGCGCTGGAAAAACAAAAACAAAAGGCAACTCCTATTGTAACCAAACTACAGATGCAGAGAAACAGACTGAGCAGAAGAACCAAACATCACTGCATCGTTCGCCTGC
>NW_022713530.1:420920-428610 GCF_011630105.1 Anneissia japonica
GTGGGCATAAACTTCAGGTCATGGTTAAATGTTATGTACATTATACTTTTGTGCGCGCGTAATAACGCGAGCGTTCGCGTGCGTCAAAATTAAAATATGCTTTATATCAAGCCTTTTTTTAAATCAGTTATAGCGCCTTAGAATGAAAGGCTGTCTCTTATACACATCTAGATGTGTATAAGAGACAGGTTCCACCCGGCCCCTTCATTACGACGCCACGGGATTCAATCAATCGACAGTTATTTAGGAGCACCACGTGACTACGGCCTTGATTGGGGTTGGGGTTACGTGTTCCTATTGGCCTCGCGAGCCTGTTGTCTGTATCTCATGTTTGATACATTAGCGCAATTAACATTTTTTATTAAATTAGTTATATTTTGTAAATGAAACATTGTTAAATAGGCCTAATATTAATTAATAGACCCATTATGCCTAATTGAAAATGTGTATTATTTTGACAATACATTCATGTTGTTACGTAGAGCCGAAATATCCTGAATAGTGCAGAAGGTGTGTAATAAAATTTGTTTATGTACTTATTATTACCACTACTACTGACACTAAATCAATAACGTTAAGAGGGTCGGAATCGGCTAAGAATAAACAATGTAAAACAATGTATTTATTTTGGCTTTTTAATTAATAATTTGTTTTGCTTGCATTTGTCTTTTTACCATTTTTAAAATGATTGTCTTTGTACAATATTATCATTATTAATTATTCTTATATATTTGCATAATTTAATTTCATTACATTTTGTAGTTAATATTTTAAAAAGTTTATCCTCAATTACCCTTTCCATTACATTTTTTCAACTGTCGAAATGTAACTTACATGCTACAGCACATGGAAAAAGTTTAAAAAATATATATTAACTATAATATGTCAATTAAAAACTCGGGGAGAGGTCCCACCTAGGAACTAGAATGTAGGTCACGAAAAAAACCCCCATCGATTGGCTCTCTACTGAGACTGCGTCGTGGTGAATACGTGGCCACTTTACTTTATTCACCATGGACATATCGAACGCGTCAGATGACAGTCTCACTCTTAAAACTGAAGATAAAACTAATGTCAGTCATGAAAAGACAGAAGTAGACCCAGAAGTGGAATGGGGGTTCCCTTTAGAAGAAATTTACGAAATATGTTTGCAGTTTTACAAAGGTGAGTTTATGTACTCTGTGCCGGCGTTAGCTAGGCGACGTAGGCGAGACTACTACCATAGTTCAGGCGGGGTTCACGCGGGCAGTATGTACCCTGATTCGCATCCTAGGCCTAGGCTAGCTAGGCCTAGCCCTTGCCCATGTGTGTGAGGCTTCCCCGTATGAATGATTAGGCCTAGCCTAGGCAGTGATGGTGCCAGGATCTGCCGACGAAAGTGGGGTGGGGGGGGGGGGTGGCTGTGGGTCTCTTATACACATCTTGGCTATGCGAGCGGAGCGCTCATTTAAGCTGGGCTGGAGAACTGGCTCAGAATGGAAGAGGGGGGGACGTGGGAGCTAAACTTCAGATATTTGACGAATTTTGGTGAATTTTTTTAATTAAATATTAGCTAAGTTATTTTATACTTACCATAGGCATCAAGCTATTCACTCACACTACTGTAAGTTATGTCACTTCATAAATTGTTGTAATGTCTCAACGGATTCCAGTCAACTCGCCCCCATAGCCTAGCAAACATGCCCCTTTCAATCTCTCGCCCCCTACAAACAACCTCTTTGACAAATGCACCCTCTACAAACTCGCCCCTTAACAAACTTTCCCCCTAACAAACTTGCATCCTAACAAACTCGTCCCCCTGACTATAAACGTTTTTTGGTGATCCGCTAACGTTAGCGGATCACCTCTTGTTATTGTCAGAATCTTTCTTTCTTTAATCTTTTTCTTCTTTCTTTCTCCCCAATTTTGTGACCACGATATCTCAAGATTACTTCAACCGATCAACATGATAATTTCAACAATCATTAGTCTTACTTTTCAATCAGAACCGTGCGTGCTTCATGAGGGTCAAAGTACGGCGGATCACCTAACTCGTCCTCAGTGACGAGTTCAAATCTAGTTTATATTGTTTCTGTCATTAAATTACCGTATATAAATTATAATGACTAGCATGAAAATAGAAAAAACATCATAAAAATTTATTTTATATCATGGGAATAAACTTATATTCATTATTATAATTTACCTACAGAAACAATATAAAAAATCTGTTTATCCATATCATACCTAGTTCTTTCTACAGAACTAGAGTAATTTATATTTGTATTTTTTTGTGTTTGTCATTTTTTATATTGTTTCTGTTGTTAAATTATATAACGACTATAGCATGAAAACAAACAAAACGTCATAAAAATGTATTCTATCTTTATATCATGGGAATAAAAAAAAATAAACCGATCAAAAACATTGTTTCCACGATAATAAATTTTAAGCATCATGACATGATGATTTAACGCAAGTAATGTAGCTAATCAATGAGAAAGATGTGCTAGGCCTAACAAAGATTAGACGGTAGACCTACTGTATGATATTTAAAAAAAGGGGCGTAACCACCCTTTTTTCCAT
This sequence comes from Anneissia japonica, assembly GCF_011630105.1. NCBI lineage: Eukaryota > Metazoa > Echinodermata > Crinoidea > Comatulida > Comatulidae > Anneissia > Anneissia japonica. The sequence continues at coordinate 423,486 of NW_022713530.1, forward strand.
CTTTTCCTTCCAATTTTTAAATAAATCAGAAATCTATCACATTATAACCATTCCCAAGTTATTCATCAAACACGCTTTTTGTGTACTGTATTGGTACAATCAGTTGTATAGGCCTGGCCTACAACATATCAATAGAGTTTTTTTTTTCTCCAGAGCCTGGTTTATAAAATAGTAGCATGACATTAATTTACTGGTAGTATTATTATGTATTTCCCAATGGAAACATATGTTGTAGAATCAATGTTTGCTGAATGCCTCAGTAATAACATGAATTTATTAACGTGACAAGGTCCCATTGCATTTGTGTTATCGTTTCATGTACTGTATCAGAATATAATGAAGGCTATCCGTCACATCTAATTGTACTGTATTGGAAGCTCAGGATTATTACACTTTTATGAAGGATTAACACTGGCTCAGCAATATCATATTAAGATGAAGGACTATGTCATATTAAGAGCAGATTACCTCAGTGAATCTGGTAGTGGCCACTCTGTGTACTGAATGAAATACACACTTTAGAAAATCGTGCTCGGATTTTCTGTCAATGTACAGTATTATCAATCAATCAATTGTCCAATTCAGAACCAGAAATGTTTTTAACACGACGCATGTTGTAAGTGAAATTTTCACCGGGTAGACAATGGTTAAGCCTTACAATTAGGGAATCCCCACCAAATATTGGTATGAAAACAACGTATTCAATCAATAAAAGTTGTTTTTATAATATGGTTGAGCTTTAGTTTAATGTAACATTCATATTTGAAGAATATAGAATCTGGTAAAGGTAGACCAGGCCCAATTAGGCTAGGCCAAGCTGATTGGCCAAACCGTCATGGTAAAAGTGGCCGTCCTAAATAATTGTTGGCTGTCCAAAAGATGGCTGGACGGCTCGCTAGCGTATCTAGAAGTCTTGAAATGGGGGGTGCTGATGGGGGGGCGCTAAGGTGAAGTGGGTGGTGGTGGGCTTGATGAACAGTTAGGGCGCTAATCCGCAAAATAAGGTATTTTAGGTGATTTTTAACTACTTGCAAGTGATTTTTTTGGGGGCGACTGGGGGAACGTGAGTAATTTTTTGGAAGTGCGTGCAGCCCCCATGCACCCCCTAGATACGCCACTGCCCGTGAAAACTCGCAATACATGTGGTACCAGTATTAAATTCTTTGGATCACTCTCTTAACAGTGGCACATTTTGTTGCTGAGGGTGCTACGGACAACTATAATACTCGTCTCAATCAGGGTAACATTCTAGCCTTTATTACTTCTTTGTTATACATTGTAGAACCACAGACTTAACATCTTGTAATTCAGGGAAGATACACCTAGGCGATAATGTACAAATAATGGATATACGTTTGTTGTGTTTGCTTGCCGGCAGTACACTCGATTGCACGAGTGGGGTGGCCCTCTGATCATATACCAACCCATACAAAAATGGGACGAGAAAACTCGCACTCGGCAGAGAATATAAAAAATGCTGTATCGGTGCCGGCGACTAGTTTACTCGTCCCCTAATATTTTCCTGCCAATTTATTAGACACACCATTTTGATGGTATATGACTAGATAGAATTTCGAAAAATTATATGTTTGACTTGTTCTGGCACACAGGAAGGAACCAAAAAATAAGGTTTGGCAGTCAATGTGTTAATCATGGAGAAATAAGTTTAGAAATGTTAAAAGAATTGACCACATTTTGAATAGGTCAACTAATCTACCTATTTCTAAAATGGTTTAGTCCAAATTATGCTGCATCCATTTCCATCCATTAAGAATATAATTATAACGCTCCTGGTAGTGTATTGTATTGCAGCGCAATGGTGACGACTAACAGCATCACAAACACACTCCGATAACCATCAAGGTAATCATAATCAACATATTATTTGGTTAGATTTTTTATTTTTGTACTGTTTAAATCTTTAATCTTGCCTATCCTATGTATTTTTTTCTTTAATGTTAATAGTTGGTGATCATTCAGGCTCTGTATATGAATATTACTTGAAATTACATTAGATATGATTCCATTCTTTAAATAAGATAAGATTTTTATGATTGTCATGTTGACAATGAAATATTTGACACTTGATAAAGAAAGATATTAAAAACATAATTATGATATATAAACTATTAAATTAGATTTTCAAGTTGAACATTATAAAGGATGATAACATCAGGAAATACAAAGAATGTTTAGGTGAAACAAAATGTCTCGGTTAATGTATCGCTAGGGAAGAATGTTTTGGTTAAATTAAAATGTTGTACTACAGTAATCTAATAATTTAAATATATTCTATTAATATCCTTCATCTTGTTTTTGGGCCGTTTTCTTTTATTTTCAAGAGCCAAATCTCCCAGAAATTCATGGAAAATTGAAACCTGCAATATATTCTTGGCCTTTTCTTATAGCCATGTTTTAGCAGTGAAAGCACTAGTGAAGTGAGACTGAGGTTCCCACAATTAGGGAACGTTGGCCTCCTTGTCATAGAATGTCAGGCACTGATGGAATACCACCACTGGCTTAATTAATTCATGAAGGTGTACCGCCATGCTTTCAGGTTGACAGTTATTCCTCAATGGACAGACTGCCAGTCTATTGATGGTGTTTGACTGCCCTGAAGCAGTTGCTGGATTATAGTCTTATCTATGTCAATCAAGGCCACTTATTATCTTTGTTATGCCATATTGTTATGCTACCATCAGAATCAGGCCTTAATCCAAAGTTTTAAATATAGATTTGTGCATAATATTTAGTTTTATCTAGATTATAATCAATATAAGATATGTATTATTTTTTGCTGAGCTATTCCTAGTTTGTACCATGGCGATACAGTATAAAAAGATGTGATTTTATACAGGTAAATATCATTCCAAAATTAGATTTTTGCTGCAGATGTTTAATAGTGGTCGTCAACCTATTTTCAGGGCAGGTTGTTGCTGCTATCGTAATAGTAATTAGTTTGTAATATTTCAGTCAGGACAAGCTTGAGAAATATGGTGCTATTCCATCTGGCAAAACGTTCACATTCTATAATATTATTTGGTAATTACAAATATTTATCTATAAGATTTTGTCTTAAATTAGGCCAAATAAAGAGATGATTGTGTTGTCAACACCCGACCGACCAAAAATGTATGAAATTGAGGTTCGACATTTTATGTATTCATTTTTTTTTAAATTTGATTACAATGAGCTAAAAAGGCTGGAATAGGCCCATCTTTCTTTACAGTAGGTGATGTGACACTGATATATTTTTGAATATTTTCTGTTTTTTTAGGCATAAACACTTTGGTTAAAAAAAGCCTACAAAACCAACCTGTTTTGTTTTTTTTAGGGGGGTTGGGGGATTTTTCCCAAAACATGGCCAACACAAACATCTTTTTTTTTGGCCTTAAGGCAGCACTAAAAAATTGAACCAGTTGGTGTAAAATCCAACCATAGTCTGGTCTCTCTAAATATCACAATATTCAGAAACAATAAGTACTCTAGAGTTACTGACTTTTGTATTATATTACAATAGATATACTGTAGTTTCAAATATTGGTAAAATTTTAACCTATTCTTTTTTAACTAAGTTTTTTTTTTGTCATTGTATTTGTAGTGGTTTGATTTTGTGCAGTATTGGAGAACCACTCTGATTGCATCTTACACTTCTGGCAATCCCCAGGGTACTTTTCAGCTAGAGTGTTTCTTTGTAACAAGTTTACCCGGAAATTGAATAAAATGTAACATATCTCGTGGCTTCTACATGGTATTGATTTTCTAGAATTACCAGTAATTTATGATGATGGTCAAATTAGTATCTGTGTATTCAATACTTTACACTTATTAAAGGAATGGTAATTTATTACAGCAGTGCATACTGTCTATACCGTATTTATATTGGCATTTTTTTTTGTAGATAAAGAAGGCAGCAAAGCAATTCACCTATCTTACGAGGATAAATTAAAATTAATTGCATATACTCGTCAAGTCTCGCATGGGAAATACGACCCCACAAGTTCACCTAGTATTGGATACTTTGATGTTGTAGGAAACGATAGAAGGTAAAATTCCTTGTAGTCTTTGTTAATTTGGTAAAATAAGCAAGTACAATGTGAATAAAGTCATCTGTGTCTGTTATACAAAATCTCATTAGTGGTCATCCATTTTCTCATTAGTTTTCATAAGAATCCTTAAGCCCTGTCTAGACATCAAATTTTATTTGACAAAAACATGCGACATGATGACATCACATCATGACCAATACATGTATGTGTGCATCCTTTTGTCCATCAAGGTATTTGGTCAATTTTTACAGCCCATGTTTTGCCTATTAACTTTAATAATTCAGTAAGTAAATATAATATATTTATATAAATAAACTAATTGGTAATTAATTGGTGCAAAAAGGCAAATTTTTTTATGATGATAGTTGGATATTTTGGGGTTTTGCAATTCAGGTTTTTTTTTTGTATTTTAAACTGTAATGATTTTTTCTCCCCCCCCCCTCCCCTCTGATGTTGTAATTTCGTTGTAACTTTTAAATTATTTCTGCAATTCAGCTTCGGCTGCAACCTGAATAATTTTATGTTTAAAAATAAAGATACCGTTTATATATAATACTCTAATCTAGAATATATATATATATATATATATATATATGAGCAATTTCACAGTAAATAGACATGCTCCAAGCAATATTTTTTAGGAAGCTATAACTAAAGATTTTATTGTTTAAAATTAAATATTTTTACATTTATATCATAATATCAATGAGTATACATATGTGTTTTATTGTTGTCATGTTTATATTTTGTTGCCATGAGAAAAACCAATTTCAAATTTTAATTTGACAATAAAGCTATCTTGTATCTTGTATCTTGTAAAAATCATTTCATGATCACACAATTCACAGTAAAAAATATAATGATAAATTGACATACTTTTTAGCCATATTTCACCATACAAAAATGTTACATGACAAAAATGTCTAAAATTAGATGTAGGATATTTTTTTTTAATTGTATTATAAGGATGGATTCATTATTTCTATAAGAAATATATTGGAAACTAATAAGATAAAACACTAGAAAGAAAAATAAAACCCTTTTTTATTAAAAAAATATGCAATTTGATGGTTTTT
>NW_022713530.1:428822-518664 GCF_011630105.1 Anneissia japonica
GTTAGGCACTCACCACTTCCGAAGATAAATAAAACAATCTATTTGAAACATTGAGATGCACTTAACGCTTGCCAGTTTTTTTCAGAATTACCTACATGATGTAATATATTTTCTATGATTATGTTGATTTTTGTCATTTGTTGATCAACATTGTATCATTTTCTTAACAGTACATACAATCCACTGCTAAACCCTTCCCTCCTCGTCTAGCTTATACTTTGTACTCTCAAGAAAAATTATAAAATGGTGGTATCTTCTCCTTTCTGAGTCTTCGCTTACGTAGTGTGGTAGAAGGATTCGCACGTAAACGCTCGAAACTTCTGTGGCCGCACAGGGTGGCTGAAATAGACAAGTACACCGGAATAACCCCCTACTCTTCTTGAAGCCAAGTGTGTACACTGGACCTACATGGTTTAGAGTCCTTCTCTGAGAAGACTTGTTCCACCACTGGCGTTGATATAGCTGTATGTCACAGTTCCCATCTTAACTGGCTAATCGACTCACTAATAAAAAGATGGTGACAGCTTAGATAGTTATTTATTATGATTTGTGTCAATATGTGGAAAGGATTTGTTGATTAATTTGTTTCTTCATTTTTTTTGTAGGCGAGAATGGCAATCTTTAGGCGACTTGTCCAAATCGGATGCTATGCTAGCATTCTGTAAACATTTAACATCAAAGTGCGCAAAATTAAAACCATATATCGAAGCACAACGTTGGGAGAAAGAAGAAAAGGAACGGAAAAGGTACTAGAAATATTTTTTTTTAATTTTACAGTTGTGTAAATTGTTACTGTACAAATAAAATATAAATAAATTATTTATTATTCTCTATGCTTCTTTCTAGGATAGAAGCAGAAAAAGAGAGAATAAGGAAAGAAGAAGAAGAAAAAGAACGAATTAGACAAGAAGAAGTTAGAAAAAAATTGGAAGAAGAAAAATTAAAACAAGAGCAACAAAGGTAATGAAATACAGTAATAAATTATTAATACCAATAATAATTAGAAACAGGAACTGCAGGAGGATTGACAAAAAAAATATGAGTTGTAATTAAATATGATTTTTGTTTATCATCTAATTGACAGATTCTGAAACTTGCATCACTGACTGCTGGTTATATTTTGTTTTTAGTCTTGGATTTAAAAATTTACATGCACATTAAATTGTATATGAGATTAAATATTATTGTCAGTATCAGGATATTGCCTAAACAATTGATAAAAACCTGATACTTTGCCAAATGTTTTCAATACAATGTGATTTTTGTATTATATTTATTGTTGTTTTTTGTCGCATTTAACTTCTTTAGAAGCTAGGTCTTACCTGGAGATTATGCAAAATTTGTTGTTCTTCCCAATCTTAATGAAATACCTGTCTGTCAAAAGTTTATAATGATGAGAATAAGTAAGAAGGTCATATTCAAAATAGCAATATTTTGATTCTCATGAGATTTTAGGGAAAAAAAATTCAACTGATTATCGCATAAAAATCTCAATGTTTACATTCAAAAATAGCAATATGGTAAATCGCATGAGATTTCAGAGAAGAACATTCGACTGATTATCACTTAATATCAGTGTTTACATTCAATTTACTGTAATCATAACATTGCCAGCTCTGGTAGATTCTATTAGTTCCTCTGCATTTATTTTCATTTTTTTTATCAATATTTTTACTGTACTTTTTTATATTTTATTAAAGTTGAAAAAAGTGAAGAGTAAATAAGTAATAAAGAGTAATAACAAGTAATTTTTTTATATGAGCAATATATACAAATCTCTTTCATTTAGTTAAGATTTTCATTTTATTTATTTGTTGCTTTTTGATTATATATATATTTTTTGATTATCTTTGGATGCACCGTTAGGTCGTATTTTCTAATATGTGTCACTGTTATAAAAGTTCATATTGCATTGCATTGTAACATCATATTCCTTGTTTCAGGTTGCAAATCAAAGAATCAATTTACCAGCAAGTCTTACCGCAGGTTCAGGCGTACGCGGCTCAGCAGTACCCCACCAACCCTCAACAGGTACGAACAACCCCCTAGTATGACATACAGTGGGGATCTGTTGGGGAGAGGACTTGGTGGGGAGATGGAGATAGATGGACATCATCTCCTCCCCCACCGTTTTGATTGTTAAAATTTTATCAAAATGAATTTAAGGAAGTGCATTTTTAATTTGAAATGAAAATGATAAGTTATGTCTTTTTGTTTAACTGCCTCTTCAAATTGATTTAAAACATTTTAAGGGCTATAACTGGAAGATGAACAAAATGTGTGGCTGAGAAACATTTTTTCTTTTTTATTTGGTCAAATTACATTCAATATTATTTTTAATGAAGGTCAAAGGTTGTAAAGCCTAATGCTAACTTATAGTTCTATGATTTTATGCACATGTTGTGACTAATATTAAGAATTGCAAAATTGTTTCCAAATCTCTGAGCAATTCGTTCTTCCAAGTCTCTTAATTTTATTGATTTGTTTCCTTTTTGCATAGCAACAAGCATACATTAAGCAATTGCAAGAACACTATTATCAACAGTACATGCAGCAGATGTACCAACAACAACAAGGCATGCAGCAACCACAGCAAGCAACTCAAAATTCAAGTAAGTACATTGACAAACCACGTCTCAGAAATTCAGAGGACGAGAACACAAGTTGTCCTTGATGTTACAATTGCAAACTCTATTTTTGGAGATGAAAACATAATTTCAATTTTCAATTCAATTTATTTAAAATTTCCTCCAAAAATGGAGAGTATAAAAAAACAAAACAAAACATCAATAAACATTAAAATACATAAAATCATGTGCTTAGGAATGAGTAATTGATAGTAGAAATAACAATTATTCAATTGTAACAATAACAATTATTCAACAAGTATTTGCATTAATTTTATCAATAATTAATATGGTTGTATACTAATACTAATATGTTGCTCCTATGTCACTCTTAACTTAGGTCCTTGATGTGTCTGTTCTTGTGCAATTAAAGACTGTCTTCTATTGAAGATGAATAAATAATGGCATAAATATAGTGGAACGCAAGTCAGATTTGTCTCCCAGAAATCGATCTTGCCTCATGCAGTCCCGCAAACAAGCATGAATATCCTGGAAAATATCTTATCTCCTGCAAATTCACAATACAATATTTTCATGTTTTTACCACTGTATCATCAGTTGTCTCTCAGAAATCGGTACCAATGGGCGGTATCATCATACATAGCAGGAGAATACAATTAAATGTGTTCAGAGAGCTCATTTAACAACATTTCCCAGAAGTAGATTTTCTAACTTGTGACACCTGTAATTATTAAATAATTATATACTAATAATGTCCCTCCACTTTGTTGTGTTTTATTTCCAGGTGAAAACTTGTCAGAGAGCTTTAGTAACATGAAGCTACAGAATGGACCTCCGAATGGTGATGTTCCAACCCAAAGCACTAGTAATAATGTGGATGGTAAGTAAATGCTGTGTAAAATGGTATTGCAAGTGCTATTATGTATGAGTGAAAAACATTGGAAAGGGCTGTAGTTTTATGGTTACGTCATCTATATTGTTCATCATTTTAAAGAGAGTATAAAACATAGAGTACTACAGAGTTTACGTCACGATACCACCTGATACTACTCTGCTGCCCTCTTTGCAAAATGTACTTAACCGGACGCCATTTTCTTCGCTGACAAACCATTGATTCCAATTTCTAACCTAATTATTAAGATGTTGTATCTTAATTTTTCTTTGTAAATTTTAATTGATGATTAAATGTGTGTTCGATAACTAATGTAATGCCAGCTTTTAGTACATTTTGATGGTAAAATATTAGATTTTAAAATGCCTATTCCAGGAAGCCTATGGATTCATTCGGGCATAATGAACGGTAACCAACGTCTGTTGACAACAGAGAGCGCCACCTGGTATTGTGACGACACGACTGGTACTCTATACTCTATTCTATGATGTTCCTCCACCCTGTTCTCCCCAAATTAGTGCTTAAAATTGTGATTTCATTATTTTTATATAAAGTACATACATCTGGGGCGGATGCAGGATTTGGTGGAGAATTTTGAGAATATAGACCTTTAGGTCCCTGGAAATTGCACTCTGATACCTTAAATGTCTTACCGGTAATTCATATCAACAATACAATTCAGCAAATTATTTTTCCTAAAACTGTTCATTGTCATGCAAACAAAAGTTTATATGTTACTTTTGACATCTTAATAATTATTTATTTTTCATTGGAAAAAAAATTGTAGAAACTCCAGTGGCTGATGCCTCGATATGGACACGTCCACAAATAAAAGAGTTCAAAGAACAATTATCTAAAGATAGTGAGGCAGTGATCACGGTAGGTAGAGGTGAAACTGTCACGGTGCGCGTACCAACTCACGATGAGGGCGCATGTATATTTTGGGAATTTGCGACTGACCATTACGATCTTGGGTTTGGATTGTACTTTGAATGGACAGAGGCACAAAGTAATGCGATAAGTGTACACGTTAGTGAGTCCAGTGATGAAGAGGAGGAGTTAGAAGATGAAGGTATGTTTAATTTTTGCATTTGTTTCTTAGGCATTGGCTATTGTTACACCAATCTTAACCCTTTGAAGTCCCAACTGACTTTCACCAAGGTCACTGAGGCCCATTAAGCCCCACTCTCATCATCCGCTAAAATAAGGCTAAGTGCATCACTGATGTTATGTGTATGAATTGGATTATAACAGTAACATCTAATCAGAATTAAGAATTGGTTTCAGACTGGTGTAACAATAGCCACTGCCTTTATAAGTCCTGTTCACACTATCAAGTTTTCGTGACAGGTATCATCATGCCCATATATGGGCAAATGCACAAGCACTTGAGCAGTTTGTTTTTTATTGATACTACAGTATGTTTACTATGAAATTCAGTATAAAATCATTAACCTCCTGTAATTCCTAGAATGAATGTGACTATTAGCTTGTGACCAATTAAAGGGATATTGGCTACATTCAGACCTGACAGATACGCCGGGTGTATATTAATCCATGGCGTTACTTGCGAGATGTCAAGGCTGGGCGATTTATGTAACGCTGGCATAAGTATTTGCGAAATATTTGTATTTGTAATTTTATTTCCTGTTTACATCTAGGCTTATTGTGATTGGTCAAATCCTAACTGAGTTCAAAATTATTAATGCATGTCTGTTTTAACTCAGTGGCATACGCTAAGCTGGGGTCTGTTGGTGGATTATAGTAAGCTAGTGATCGTGCGTTAATATTGGCATTCGCTACACCGTGCACGAGTTCACACCACTTGATTAATTTGAGGCTAGCGCAACTCGCTGTATATAAACATAGCCATTAACTCCTATGTATTTTATAGATGGAATTAAAAGGCAAATGGGATTGTGTATCCTACATTGAGGCATCAACATCACTATTGTGTAATAGCACATTATAATGTATTTGGTATTGTTTTTTACCAATCTTTATTATGGTTACAGATGGAAAAGCAGATCTTGAAAGTGGTAGTGGAAAATCCAAAGGACCACCAACGGATGAGATAATACCTATCTTTCGTCGGGATAGCCATGAGGAAGTGTTCGCCGGCAGCCATGCTTACCCAGGAAAGGGAATTTATCTACTTCGTTTCGACAACTCTTATTCGCTCTTCAGATCCAAGAAATTATATTATAGAGTCTATTATTCAAAGTGACTTGAAAATTACAATATGGAATTGAATTAATTTTATTTTATGTATAACTTTTATTAAGAAAGCTTAAGTTGTCAGATTTTAAAATTAGGTTGTTTAATAGATCAGTCGGTTTAAAAGGTACATAAATGGTCCTACAAACCAAAAAAAAAAAAAAAAAAACAATTATCATAAATAATAGTTAATATTTGCAGATAGGAAAATACTTTTGGTTAAGCAAAATAAAATCCTAGAAGTGGGATTAAATGGACTTAAAAAATACTATACTAGGGTGTACATAATATATAGTTAACGACAGGGCTGGAAAAACTGTGTGACCACGCGACCGGTGGTCGGAGGCATTATGACAGTCCCGGAGGCATTTCGTAGGAAAAAAAACAAAACAAAACAAACTTTTGGGCTGTATAGTGAGCAGATAACATTTGGTGCTGGAGGCATTTTTCATGGTCGGAGGCGCAAACAGCTTATTTCCAGGCCTGGTTAACGATATACTTTCAGCACTCAACTAGTAGACTTAGAAGGTCATAACAAATATTTTCTTTACCAATATATAATGCATAAACAATACAGTTCATGTAATTATATTCTTTGCTTAGACTGTGAAGTTTGAAATAATAGAACATGACAACCAGTCTATACAGAGTACTTTGTCATTATGTCATGATACCACATTACATTGTTGTTATTGAGCAACTTCAGTGCACCCTCCAATTTAAGATCACTCTAATTCTAAGGCCACTCTAATTCTGAGACCCTCTAATTCTGAGGCCACTCTAATTCTGAGATCCTCTAATTCTAAGGCCACTCTAATTCTGAGACCCTCTAATTCTGAGGCCACTCTAATTCTGAGACCCTCTAATTCTAAGGCCATTCTAATGCTGAGTCCCTCTAAATTCTGTGGCCACTCTAATTCTTAGACCCTCTAATTCTGAGGCCACTCTAATTCTGAGACCCTCTAATTCTAAGGCCACTCTAATGCTGAGTCCCTCTAAATTCTGTGGCCACTCTAATTCTGAGACCCTCTAATTTTGATGGGTAATAGCTAGCTCCGCCCCCCCCCCCCAAAAAAAAGAGGGAAAAAAAATAAAATTGTTATGAAAGCACTGCATGGCCTCTATAAAAATTGTAATTTGTGTTCTCATGATTTTATTTAATTCAATTTGGGGCCGCAGAATCAATCTTTAATTGGAGTGGTCTTAGATTAGCAGGATCCTTTTATTTGAAAACACTATGTAAAATGTAGCTTTGCTGAGAAACGACTCAGCTGTATCTTGTGCTTTGTTGTGTTACTCGGTAACATAGTGTTGTGACAGGGTGTTGTGATGTCAGCAATGCAGTTGTCTGTACATAGCGTGATAACCGGCTTTGTCAGAAATTCATCAGACTGATTTCCAACCAGATTAAAGGTTTAATTTTGTGTATGCCATGTAAAATAAAATTATGATTATTTTTTCAGATTGTATAAGTTAGGTATTTTTAAAGCTATAACCAATAATTTTGCTTTTTATGTATACTGGCATCTTTGCTGCCATATTGTACTGAATTGCTAAATCTTTACTAACCTGTTATTCATAGGAAATTCTAGAGTGCTACTGCTGATTGTAATCTACCATAGTTTCAACACAGTGTTGCTGGGGCCCCAAATTGGTGAAGACCGTTCCAGTAGATTCTGGTTCAATAGGTTTCTTAACATATTTTATTAGTGTCTTGCTGCGCTGGTGATAGCATGTGTATCTAACTTTAGGGAAACTACAAGTCTCCCTCCAATTAAAGACCACTTTTGGACCTGGGTTTATATGGTCTTTGACAGCTTTGGTCTCGAATTAGAATAATAAAGATAAAAAGACACTTTTTAATGTGAAGCCACAGAACATAATGAATTTGTAGGAGAGTGGTTAGTTTCCGGGAGGAATTTTTGCTTGCTCGCTAGCTAGGAGTGTGCGAGATGGTTCCAATTTCTAGGAGACTGTTGCAGGAGACTTGTGGCCCCTGCTTTTTCACAATACCGCTGCGACACTGATCCCAACTGTGGTGTTCTTCTATCATTTTGTTGCTTACATAGACACTACTTTAGCATGATATGTAGAACGTTTACCTTTTGATCTCTCGATTCTGGGTTTCAATCTTTAAACAAGCTAAATAGCATTGTTCTGTGCTGGAATTTACAAGTATATTTCTTGTTGATTGCAAAGGAAAAAATTAATTAAAATGCACTCTCGTAGTCAGCAGTCTAATAAAGTGGCCTTGAAAAACTATGTGATATTATCTCATTTATATTAATCTTTTTTTTTATTAAAATGTTTCTTTTTTTTAATAATATTAACTTGCCACAGTATGAATTGTCAAAACTTTGAATACATTCCATACTGGTATTTTTTAGTTAATGTTTTACAGATTGTTATTAAACTGGTACTCTTAGTATGGCATTGCTTAATCCATCTACACAACTAGGTACATTTAGAAGCCATGTGAAGTATAACCCAGTTGTGGTTTTGGATACGGATATTTAAATTGATTTTTTTTAATCGTCAATTTGTAAATTTATGATGAACCTGTATTGGTATAATCAAGTGATACATTATTGTTATTTTTATATATTCTTAATTTTATCATTTATGTTATTTAAGAATATTTTTGAATGTTAATAAGCAGATAAAATCTGAAAATCTTTTAGTACAGTGTATACAAGTGAAATTTTTGAAAAGGCCTTCACTTAACAGTAAATAGATTGGCTAATAGTAAGAACAACATTAATGATATATAAAAAAAACAATGGTAATATTAATGATAATAAATAATTGAACATAATAAATACAGATAATGATGTATGTATATTAATAATACTGTTAATATAATTGAAAAATGAGGCATGCCTTCTCAAAACCAGGGTACTTTCGCTATATATGTTAAACTGAGTAATGAGCATATGAATTGTATACTTTAGTACAGAGAAGCTGTAATACTTTTACTCATAACTTTGAGCAATAATAAGTCGATTCCAGTAAATGATCAATCAGTTTGAAGCTAAATAATGTGGAGAATAGGGACTACCATATATTATAAAGTCAATTTTCATTTTTTGGTCCCTGATGCCGCATTTGAAATGGCAAACCTTAAATGTGATACCAAGCCAGACAAAAAAACCAACAAGGCCTCCAGTGTTTGTTGTCTGTCTGTGACACGCTCATATTTCCTTGTATCATATGCTTGTATGTCTGTCTTGGTAAATTGTATTTTTTGTATAGTACATTGAAGTACGGGAATGCGCTTTAAAAGAAAATGTTTATTATTACTATTATTTATGTATATATATATTTTTCATTTTACATAAATTATTGTGGGAGGAGATGATTTTTTTTCCAATATTAGTACAATATTTCTGTATTATTATATTGTTGTTTATTATTTTTATTTTATTCATTTACCATTATTAGGCCAAATAAAAAATATGTTTTTTGACCCCACCTGCATCCTTTTTTTGGCCTGCCACCTTTTCTAAATTTTCATGATTAAAAAATTTAGCATTACTGTAATCATCTTCAAAAGCTGTCAGTGTCCAGGTTGTGTCTTCGCCTGGTATACTATAGGCATTTGACTGTGTCTGCATTTGGTGGCCATCTTTGTAAAGAAAAAATAAAGAAAAATGGCAGCCTCCTCCCCCTAAGCCCCGTCCACACTATTAAGTTCTATGTGACAAATAAGTGTGATTTGCCTATATATGGGCATGAGTATGTCACATGACACCTATATATATATGTGCATGAGGATGTCATAGCACAGCTCTGGTCTGGGCAGACCAGGGGCCAGATTTATCAAACTAGAAATTAGCATAAATTCGTCTTAAGTCCATATTTTTGCTTAAGTCAAATTTATCCATATTGCTTAGCTTAAAAATTGCTTAAAATTATAAAGTCGATTGTACGTTGGCACCATCTAAGGACGATTTTTAAGCCAAGAATTTGCTAAGATTGGGTAATAAATCAGTTTAAGATATTTATTAGGGACATCTTAACTTTTTTGACTTAAGACATTTGCTAAGCTGAGATTGATAAATCCCGGGCCAGAGCTTTAAAAAGTAAACACAATGAGTTTTTTTGGCCTTATTAAATGGGAAAAGATTTCGTATATTTATTTGTTTCATTGCTGTTATTATGTTCACTAGTTATGTATTTCAAATGATTATACAGTATTGTTTTTTTTTTAACTTTCGTGTCTTTATAGTGTTATATTTTATGTTTTATCTCTACAATTTCATTTGTTTATATTACTATCATATGTCTTTGTTTTATGTTGTAAAAGAGGTAAATGGTTGATTGTTTCTAGAAAGAGAAATTGAATAAATAATGACAATGATACTAATTTATCAAACTGATGCTTATTTATTGCTCTGAATAAAGTACTGAATGTAATACTGGTGATTTCTTATGCTGGATGAGTTTTCATCATAACTAGTAATTTACAGACGTGTTACTAGTGGAGGGGAGGTGAAGAAAAAGCAATGTTTTGGGAGGACAAAAATTTAAATTTTACAGATTTCGAGTTACTATAATTTAAAGTTGATAAATAAGCCGAAACTGTCAGAGCCTCTGACGGTTCCATGGACAGCTTTTGAGTGTGGTTCTGGGCTGTTCTTGGTATTGCCCACTTGTGCTCTAGTCTGAGACATTGGTCCTCTGGTCATGAACCTCTCCGACATTTATTGGTCAAATCTTGGCGCTACCACTTGAAATTTGAATACTTCAATAAAGATATACAGCCACTTAAATAAAATAAAGATTCAAGATTCTTTATTTCTGTCCTTTCAAAAATCAGTTAGTACATCACATCGCAAACAAAATGCAGTAGTCAGTATAAATAATAAGTAGCTAGTAGTGGAGAAAATAAATTATAATTAGGCCATAAAACGTATTTGATATTTTGATTAAGCATTCTAATGGAAAGTGGTACAAATGAATTAAGATATCTATTTGTTCTATTGACTTGTGATTTTAATCTTTTACCCGAGGGTAGCCAAGTAAAAGATGCATTTAGTGGGTGGGAACTATCTTTTAAAATACTCTTTGCTTTATCAATAATTTTAATCTCACAGATATCATCTAGTTGTCTATTTTGTTGTAGATTTTTTTCAGCCTGATTTATGATACGCTGTAGTCTGTTATAATCGTGTTTCCTTAAGCTTCCAACAGCGAAAATCTGTAAAAAATATATTCCTGTAGACTGCATTAATTACTACATTAATGATCAAAGTACTGAGTATTAATATTTCTGCCAGAAAATCTGGGCAGAAAATTTAAGAATTTTGATAGTAAAACTTCTGTAAATTATGGAATTTTTTTTTATATAATAATCTGTGACTTAACAAAAGTTGATAACTTATGCGATTATAACCAAGTAACATTTTTTTTAAAGCCTTTTTGGGTACGTCCTTGTGGTTACGAGAACTACTAATCTCTATAATAACTGAAACAGTGATAGCGCCACCTATCGAACAGAACGATTAATTGATTGAATAGTAAACAAATCTTGTACGATTATTTGTGTGGCGTTGTTGACGATAATTGTATTGTCTGCGCATGTGCACTGGATGTGCATAGCGATAAATTCAATAACATCAACCTAGCTAGGCCTAGCGAGTGTATACTTCTTACATTTAAAATATTTCTGCTGCACTGTATCGCCATTATCTCAAAGTAAAATGGATTCGCTAAAAGACATGGACATAACATCTGAGGAGGTAGATAGGTTTCAAAATGCATTGAAGGATGAAAAATTTAGAAAAATGTTTGTTGAATATGCGGAGGAAATCTCAAATCCGGAAAATCGTAAATTGTATGAAGAGGAGATAACCAAAATGGAGGCTGCACGTGGAACTGACGTCCAATTCATTTACCCTGTCCCTGGATTCGTGCTGAAAACAAGCGTAAATGGCGATAAAAAGGCATTTATCAATGTTTGCAAGAATGATAGAATCGAGAAAGCTTCGTCGACCACAACGATTAGGACTAATGCCCAGGGAAAGAAATCCAAAGGTGACCAGTGGTCGATGCCCTACAGTTTGTCTGATGGTAGGGATGACCTCGACAAAGCTGGTGCAGTTTGCAGAGTTTATGATGTTGTTTTTCACCCAGATACGTTTATTTTTGCTGAAAAAGAACCTCGATTAAAACAATTGATGATAGATACATCCATAGATGGAATTGAAACGAACTTTAAAGTAAAATTTGATAAGGCAAACATTAAAGAAATGAAAAAATTAAAATTTAAAGGAACTCCGGTGGCAACTATGTTAAGGACTCAGAATGGGAACAAACCAAAAACTATAGAAGATGGTGTTGCTGCTTTAAACTTAAAATATCCTTATGACGATGATGTCAAAAATAGGTCACCAATAAAAGATCCCAAAGACAATGACAAAATTACTTCAAAGTCAAGCAAACCAAATTATACTGTACCAGAATATACTATAATTCACAGGGGAGAATTTGACATGCAGAATTTCACGAATTCACCTGACTCTATGACCAGCACACGGCCAAAAGAACTTGTAATCAAAATCAAACTACCTCTTTTAGACTCTGCTGCCAATGTTGATTTGGAGGTGCATGAACGACAGTTGGTTATTGAGTGTGTTAAGCCTGTGTCGTATAAACTAGACATAACATTACCTAATCCTGTGAACGATGATCGTGGAACAGCAAAGTTTGACAAGAGCAAAAGATGTTTGGTTGTCACGCTTCCGGTTATAATGCAAGAATTGCCAGCCATGCCATCCTTTGCTCCTGCGACTGCAAATGCAGAACCATTGATCCAAGAGCTGCCAGATCCTGTTGAAGATGAATCGAACGGTGATGTTCACTGGCTCAAAAATATGGAAAATAACACAGATATTCATGACGGAGAGATTGTTGGAAGCAATGAAGTTGAAGGTGGAAAAATGGAAGAACCCATAGTTGTAAATTGTAAAGAGGAGGAAAAGGTACAGCTTGAAGTTGTGGTGGCTCCAGAAATCAGCCAACAGGGGTTCTGACATGTCCGATGGGGGGGGGGGGGGGGGGTCCGTCCGATGGGGGGGGGGGGGTCCCAACCAAGTCAACTGCTGCTTGAAGTAGGCCTAGCTTAAACCAAAACTTATAATTTATTCTATTTCAGTAGAAAACTAACAATTAGTATAATTTTGAACACATTATAAAACAAATTTTCATGCAGGCAGAACTAACAAAAAATACACACAGTAAAATATTTCTCCCTGGTTACCTCATCTCACGTACTAATATCGTACCCTCACGTTCTGATATTGTACCCCTAAATTTCTAATGTCATACCCTGTTAAAACCCCATGATAGAGGGCGCTTTCAATTGCATGACAATAATAAGATTTTTAATAAAAGAATGTAAAGTCCTCGTCGTCTGAATTCTAGGACACAGTTTAACCCGAATCTAATTTTTGCAGAGAATTGAGTACTCAACAAATAATAACAAATCTTTTGCTTGCTTAAATTTGTTGACTTGGAATGATGACAAGGTTAGGTCAAAGTATATCGAAGCCACAGGCCTCGCACAATAGTCATTGGCTATGCACTACTAGTCATGCGTCACAGAAGCTAATTAAACAATAGGTCTACCTCTGTCGATTATATTTACACATATTAAGGAATACATTTGTGGAAATTCAGTACTTGACTCTTCCTGGTGTTGGTTGGAACAGCATTCATGTTTAATCTGTTTAGAGTTATTAGTCCTGCTCTGTCATCCTCACAAGTTTGTATTAATGTTTCTGTATATATTATAACTACAGTCCCTGGTTTTGCAGGGTAGGGCCATAGGGAATATTCCCATTTCCATTAACCTGTGATTCCTCCTGTAATCAGAGTCTGATAATGGATTTTACATATACATATAGTGAAAAAATATTTTATGTAATCTTGTTTTTTTATACTGTATCTCATTCGTTGAGTACAGTATGCCTTATCTTGCTGTTTCCTCTATGTACGGTAAATTATTTCTAAACTCCTAATTCTTATTACCGTTACTGTACTGTGTTTTCTACTAAAAATATATATTGTACATAGCAGTATGTATATATTTGTTACTTGGTTTTAAATTTAAGAATTCTACAATCAATAAAGATACATATATTTTATTTTATAGTGGTATTCACAATTAGTATTTATACTCTAGGCTATGTTTTTTTGGCATTGAGATTTACCTTTTGGTTGCCCTTAGATACAGCACTGGCTACGGTAGCTTCCATCCACCTAATCGTTGATGCAATGTAGACATCCTTAACATATTACCTTTGATTGGTTGTTGTGTAAATGTTGCTAAATAGTTATTATTGTCTCTATTCAAGAATAATGAGGAAGAGGTTACATTGGTGCATCCAACATTTACATTTTCTCAAGACAGTGATTTTGTTCATCTGGTAATTGATGCGTGTGGTGTGCAGCCTGCATCGGTTGTCTACCAACTCCCAGCTCTTCAGGATGCTGTCAGCATCAAGATGATGGACGCAGCCAACCCTGGTGGTCCAGTTCAGTACTCACTATATCTTAAGTTTACCGATGGTTGCACGATAAGCAAAGATGTCTTGGTGGATGTCTCAGCAGAAAATGTAGTAGTAGCGTTGGAGAAGCAGCCAAGCTGCAAAGGACTCTGGGATATGCTGATGGCTGGAATTAACCAGCAATCTTTGCAGGTGTGACTTTTTTTAAAACATTTTAGTTGACCATACATATTTCATAATTTAGGCGAACCCATTATCATCCCGGAAATACCTCTATGGAATTAAAACGATGAGTGAATCTGTTTTAGAGTTACAGTACATTGTCGCGCAAATTAAAAGCTCCTTTATGAAGAGTAGCATGTGTGTCGGTAGAAATGTTTTACGTACCTTAAGGACGCAGGATTAGTCCTGGGTTTGAAAAATTGCGACTAGACTTAGGTACAGAAAATTTGAGTTGCTGTCCCTTGGCCTATGTTGTAAACATACAGTAATGTACCAGCAAATATATGTCATTATGATTCTCGTATGTTGTTGTCATTGTGACCAGCAACTTTCACTCTTTGATAATACAGAATTACCATTACTGAGCACTACTAGTGTTGAATTTGAGTTGATATCCCTTGGCCTATGTTGTAAACATACAGTAATGTACCAGCAAATATATGTCATTCTCGTATGTTATTGTCATTGTGACCAGCAACTTTCACACTTTGATAATACAGAATTACCATTACTGAGCACTACTAGTGTTATATTCTGTGATTTTGAAACTATGCATGAGTGCAAAATAATGCGACTCAAACAGGATTTTTTATTACATGATTTCAGTAATATTCGAATAGTTTCATCTGATTTGCTTATAATGATTGTAGAACTGTTTATTCTAACATATACCACAAAGTCATGTTAACAACAGACGAAAGCTCGCAGTAAGCTTACATCAAATTGTGCTTGGTTTATTATTGATTAAACAGTTCTACTCTACAATGATTTCAGTTATTCCACTTTAATAAAGTTATTTTTCAGATAGATTAAACATTCAAATGTATGTTTTAACATGTATATCATTAAAAAAATTAATATTACATGGGAAAGCAGTGGCCATGAGATGGTGGGTGGGTAGCATATCGTGCTACTCGCTTTGGCTGGGCCCCTTTTTAGCCCACGGACCACTTCTATTTGGTCCAGGCCACTCTCAGCAGACCTGGAGACTAGGGAAACAAAATTTACTCTGTAGAACCCCTATTAAAGGGGCACCTTCAGGGCTGAAAAAGGTGTCCCCTTAAAAGGTTTGTCCCCTGAATATGGGTTGGCCATGGTATCAAAAGATACATTCCCTCTCTTCACAGCCATAGTGGTGTCACTTTGGAGTGTCCCAAAGGAGGGGTTCTGCTGTATTATTTTTGAATAATATTGCATTGTGACATTTAATTTTATTTTCATCTGGCAGGAAAAGATGTTCTTAACTGAAAATAATGTCAAGACAGTGTTTGATGAAGACAGTAACAACAGTGGTGTGTTCGATAACATTGGTGCAAATGATGTAAACTTGAATGTGACTACATTAGATGCGGACAAAATGCATCTGCACATCAGTGTAAGTCTTCCACCATGGTTGTCTTGTTTGTCTTGCACCAATTCACATAATATCGCTCATAAAAGTTGTTCGAGTAGTATTCTTACAGGCCCGTAGGCATGGGGGTGCAGAGGGTGCGGATGCACCCCCCCCCCAAATTCCAAAAGTTCCACTTTTTAAAACCTATGATTTCACAAAATCGTTCCTAATTATCACAAAATGCTATAGCATGCATTGCATTATATATTTGCCAGCTTATCTAACCGTTGATTTTTAATATAAATGTGGTATGAAATTTGTTAGAAATTGATCGTCTCCGGTGATTGCAGATTGATCTATATAAAATGAAGAATGTTATCTGCAGATGTACAGAACATAATAACGTTACTTCTTCAGGTCCCAAAAACACCCAAATTAACGAAAATTTAAATGAAATATTCATGAATTATGTGTTTGAGAAATCTATTATGCAAGACCCTCAAAAGGCTACTTTGTCGATTTTCTCATAAACCCCCTCCAGGCCTCTGCCCCTGGACCACCAAATTTCAAAAAGTCCACTTTTTAAAACCTATTATTTCCAGAAGATTCGCCCCACCCTCGCGGGGATCCCTAGGCAGTCGCCCATTGTAAGGTCCACTTCGGTTGCAAAACGCACCTCCCCATTGAAAATCCTGCCTACGGGCCTGTCTTAATTAGCATAAAGATAAGTTGGTAGGTCACCCAGATTAAGATTAGAGATTCTAGGTTCAAATCACAACGAGGAGAATATTTATATTCTGAAAACCAATGATGGTGGTGATATTGTAAAATGCAGATGAAGTTCTCTTTTTTCCGTTAGATATTTAAATTTGCAACATGATTTGAACCATGCGTGTCTGTCTGCTGAAGGTGTAATCAATCTGTAATATTTATTGCACTCCAATTTCAATACATCAAAATACAATAAATTAAAAAAGCAAACACAAAACATAGAACACAGAATATAAAATGAGAAAGGAATGCAGGGGATAGCTTTGTAAGCCCTGAGTTTTGTTTCCACAGAGGTCCCAAAAATATTTGTAGTTAAAATTTGTGTGAGAAACCAGCAATTCAAATATGTGTAATTTTTTTGCAGTTGGGGAATGATGCAGAATACAGTCTGATGAATGGTGCAGGAGATGGAAGGATAGATGATGGAGAGGATGAGAAGTTGGATGGCACAACGGAATCAAAGATCAATGGTGCTGGTGATTCCAAGATCAGTGGTGCAAAGGATGATAACATCAATGGTGCTGAGGATTCAAAGACCAAGTCTGAGAATGATGTAGCCATTCTTGCAACAGCTTGGCAGAACCTCGACCTTGATGGTTGCAATGACACTACATCGCAGTCATCAACGCCAACTTCACCGTCATCCTTAAAAAGCCTTCTAAGTGGCAACAGGAGACGTTGTCACAAATCTGTTAGCTTCTGTGAAGAGGTCGAGGTTGAAATGCTAGTAAAAAAAGGAAAAGGCAAAAAGGGGCAAGCGCCCAAAGTAAGACGCACTCTGTCCTATGAGAAGATCAAAGATAACTCTTGGAATTCTTTCAGCGATTCTGAGTTTGTGCTTAACTCAAATAATATCAAAGTGAATATCTTGAAACCAAGGGAAACCGGTCAAAACCGGAGAAGGAACAGGAGAACCCTGAAAAATGTTGGGGATAAAAATAGCGATTCAGAGGCAGTAGAATCAAGAATTCAGTCTCCTAGACAGAAGGGAAAAACGAAAAGACAGAAAAGGTCAAGCAAGAGTGGTAAACGGAGTAGTGAGAGTCTTAGCGAAAGATCAGAAACTTCGGAGGAAGAGACTAAAGCGTTTGATGAAAACAAGAGTGAACGATTGGAAACCTCCGATGATGAGGTGATTCTAAAAGAAGACAATAAGGAACATCAACAGTTAAATAACAACAATGTGGAGATGAAATCAGGTGAAATCATTGCAGTTGACGATGATGCGGACAAACCGCTTGAACTCCAAGACCATCGAACTGCCAGTGCTGTCAGTTTTTCAAATATTGTTATCCATGAATTGGATTAGAATGATCACAAAGAATCACTGATTCACAGTGTTCAGTACTTGCACTACTCATGAATAAACATGAGGTTATTGCTATGATCTCATGTTTATTTATAAGCAGGAATGTTACATTTTTCTTCAAGGAACCCTCCCCTTCTCTTAAGATGTTATGGAGCAGAATTGGTGTTTAATAGTTCCAATGTTTTAACCAAACGCTAACATTTCATGATCATTTTTTTCACATCCATTGTCTAAGCAATTTCCGTTAGAACTACCATCAGCCAAGCTGTAGGGGAAAAGGATGATATGATACACAAGCATTCCCCCTTATATATATATGCCACTGGGTATAGTAATCCATCTTTTCTTTGTAGACTTTGTACCAAGTTCAATGTTTTGTTTTAAGTATAATATGCACCACTTCATGAAATATGAAAATTATATTAATTTGAATTCAATTCATTTTGTTATGCTGTATACAGTAATGTAATTTTTACTTGTATTGTATTATTTCAATTGGTAAATTCAGTCAGTGAATTTGTTTCATTGAGTCAAGTAAAATTATAATTTCTACTCTGTAGTATTATTTCTATTGGAAAATTCTATGTAGGAATTTATTATGTATATATATATATATTGTTCAGAAATATAAATTGATTTTGTTGTGGGTTGATGAATTCTAATATTTGTACTGCAATTCGAAAAGCAGATAAGTCATTACAGTATATTGAGAAGCCAGTTACAGTTTTTATGCACCTTCTTCTATTGACTGTTAATAAATTCTTGTAAAACTATTTTTATATGGAGAAATTTATATGTTATACAATCAACTTTACGTTGTGATACGCAAGTTATCAAATTTAAAAAAATGATATTTTTGGTTTCTGTGAACCAAATGTAATCTCTTCCATCTTAGGTATAGGATAGGAATATTTCGGTGTGACTCACACCAAGAATAACCCATTAAGTCCGAAGACTTGGTTCCAGTGGGGTCCCTTCTGGTGGTGAATTGGGCAGTACACCAAGAGACAATCCCCTACTTTTTTTTCTGAAAAGTGTACTGTGTTCTTTAACGTGCACATTGGCCATATTGCACACGGGACCAACTGCTTAAACGTCTCATCGGAAAGACGGTGGGCAATCGTACAGTAGTTTGTATTCCATTTTGTCATAACCACTAGACCACTGAACGTACACTTAGTGAATAGTGTTTAATCCGATCTCAGTGGTCTAGTGGTTTTGTCACCAGGCTAGTTATCTGGAGTTGGTAGGTTCAATTCCCTCCAGAATCACTTGCAAAAAATCACACCTATAATATTTTCACAACACACATCAAACGTATAAATGTATAATAGTATACAGTAGTAAGGAACAACTGAAATTACTGCATATTTATAATAACAGCAATCCAAATATTGTTAAAAGCCAAAGTAATTGAAGACTCTTCCCCACTTTCCTTAAAACCATTTTTTCCTTCTAACCCTTTGTTTCTAAAGAATGTCAGAACAGATTTTAAATCCAGGCTCCAGTGGGGGAGGGGGGGGGGAATTTATATGTTGTACAACTGATTTTTCTAATGCTTTGTCTACGCTATCAAATTTCATCAAAAATTGTTGTTGTAAAATTTGATGGAACATAGAGTTGGACACGTTCAACTTTTTATGATACAGTACAATTTGATGATATGTGATATGACGTTATTGTACCCATATATGGGCACATCACATTTTTTTTGTCACATAACATTTGATATTGTAGACAAAGCTTAAGACACAAAATGTGTGTTTGACAAAAAATATGATAGATTTTTTAATACTGTATTTAGAATCAAGAATATTCTACCAGTTTTTTAAATATTCAGAAATCTGTATCTCATTAAGCGTTTTTGTCAAACACCCTTTTTGTTTTCGTTTGTATTGGGTCAATACACACCTAACATCTTTACAGACAAGAAGTTATTCACTGTACAGAAGTTACTAATATACGCGCTACATTTTTACTACTTTCATACCTTGGAAATATGGTTCTATGATATATCTTGATACAGTTTACAAGTTGTATAATTATATTTTAGCAATCGAGGAAATTTTGTAGAAATGTTTTCTTGAATTTAAGATAATTCTGTTTTAAGCACTGTCATTTGATGAATTTGCTGAACCCAAATGAAAATTAAAGTGAATTGAAGTGTTCAGAAAAAAAAGCTGTACATGTAATGTGTTTTTAATTTTATATTGTGTTGTTACATGTTGGTTACTATCATTCTGCAAATGATAGAGTTCGTACACTCATGCAAATGGTGGCGGCAGGATTTGCCCGAAGGTAGTCATGGGAATGTCCCCAAACGAGCGTGGTCAGGCTTGCTCGGATCTCTTCAGAGTGCGTCTAAGGACACCCTCCACCCCATCTCACCCCTTTGTAAACTATGACAATTTAGTAATACTGTATTTAAAAACTGGGCGGAAAGAGGCGTAACCCATTTATTAAAATTATATTTTATATACTACCTCATTGGTTAAATTAGTAATAATATTAAGGCCCTCTAATGTGACATTTAATGGCAGTTTAACACGAAGATACAGTGTAGGCCTACGATATGAATAGGTTCCTTCATAGTTTTTACACTTAGAAAAAAGAAAAATCTACCTGAAATTTAAGAAATATAATTTATGTCCAAATATTATTGCACATTATATCGCAAAATATGTACTTACTTACATACATTATAAATACATTAAAAAATAATTTAGGCTGCACAGAGTAGGCATAGCCTATGTTAAACAAGAATGTCGTTAAAACATACACTTATTTAAAAAACAGGCTTATTTATACCGTAAAACCTCCAATTAAGGGTTTTACGGTATTATATAATTTTATATATAAAAAATAGGTTCCCAGTGAGAGGGTGTCAGAGGCCTCCGAAAGTTTTCAGAAGGTAGTATGGTGTGCCTCCTCTGCTCTCAAGAGGGCGGTAGACACAAATACCTGACCAACACGCAATGAGCTACAGGTAATTATTTTACAATTGCAAATTTATTTTAATTTTGTCGTGTTGCGGTGTAGTGAACAACTTTCATTTCATAATGTTACTTAACTTTGTGAATTTTCATATTGTGTATTTGGTGTATTGGTTTTAGTACGCACCGTCTATGAGATTTTGCCATCCGATATAATGGCGATTGTGTTAAAATCACTGAACAACGAGAGCGCTGATACCGGTAATTGATATTGAATGAAGTCCTCGAAAGTAAAATTTTTTGATAACCCAGTATACACAGCTAAATGAAACGTTACCGGTTTCATTATTGAAAACGGTATGTAGAGGTACCGTAGGCTTGCTTAGGACTGGATATTTAGGTAGCAGTAGGCCTACTTGTGCTCGTGAATAAACCATGAATTTCAATTTAATTATCTCTTTTCAGAAGTCAAAATACAACCTCTTTATTTAGGACACGTTGAAATTTATATTAGTTAGGTTTTTCCATTGTTATCAACCTATCTGCAATAAGCCAGATAAAAAAATAGTCATTCATTCGACGTTACTAGAACTACATTACTTGTATAACAAAAAATATAATATTTTAATTTTGTATCCGATTATATATTAACTTTATATAGGTCTATATTATATATATATAATTTATATGTATATATAATATATATGATAGTATAATACTCCAAGTATCTAAATGCACGTCATCGTGTCGGGATTCAATATTTCGATATTAATTATGTCTTCATCAGGAATCCTGATTATACTATCATACCTGAAATCAAGCAGTGGACCGTGATAGTCTTGTGTACGGTCTCGTTTCATTGTTTCAATATGTTGTTTTTTGGTTGTTTTTTTGGTAACAGTACTTACTTGGCGTAAAATTATGAGTTGTTCAATGTTAAAATGCTAGCCTAGTTAGCCTGAGTATCCGTTACCACCCAGGCTGAGTCTGTACTGTTTGTTGGTGTAAGATCTAGGCCTAGCCTAACTAGAAAAATTGAATGAAACAGGTATTTTGTTTGTAGATCGTAGCACAGTCACAAAAATAAGAAACTTGTGAAAATCTTCATATTAGAGAAATTAAGCAATCCTATTTTCTTCCTGCTGGTTCATGAATTTCTGGAATATTCTGTGTTGCAATTCACTTCCTAGTTAAAGATAAGGCGAGACTTTTGTCATACCTTGTTTCAAAAACTTATTTTTTTAAAGATCGTTAGAGGAGGGCAGAAAAAAAATAAAGATATAATTTGTGTTCTTCATGTAGCAAAGAGTTTGCCAAAAACATCCTGATGGAGAAGAAAACAAAATTGTATTGGTAACCATGCAGTAATAATGGGATGGTTAAATCCTAGAAAGTTGTGTAATTAGGAAGAAATTATTTATGGAAATTCAAGGCAGCGATGGGTGTAATAATAATAATAACTTCATTTAATAAAGCGCAAAACAATATCCATTAAAAATGTTCATCGGCGCTGTACAGAATTTAAAAATATTCATAGACCAACATACACTTTAAACATATAGGAAATATACATTAAAAGCTAATAGAAATGTTTGAAACCAATTATAATCATCACAATACCATTTAACACATCAAAAATCTACATTGAAATTTTTAAAAAACGCGACATGAAATAGAACGGTGAAACACTGAATTTTTTGTATTTTGTAATGAAAAAGACAAGTCTACCAAACCATCAAAATTTACATCAAAAGGTTAAAAATGCCGAAAAAAAACTACAGTACATATGTGTCTTGGAGATTTAAAATATAGAGCAATTAAAATGCAAGGATATACAGTACATCATGTGTCTTAAATTTAAAATAAAGAGCTTTTAAAATGCAAGAATATACAGTTGTACATCAAGTTTCATGAAGCTGAACTACAAGTTGAATATATACCTGACCTGCAGAAAGTTAAACATTAAATTTAAATAAATGTGTTTTCAAATGAGACTTGAAAACATCAATGGTAGAACAAGATCTAATATAAAGGGTTAAAGTGTTGATAAGCCGAGGACCAATATTCTCAAAAGCACGGTCTTTAAATGCTACTTTAGAATTTTTACCATCCAATCGCAGTACTTTAACAGATTTCACCTTTGCCAAAAACTGAAATCCCGATCGAAGGTTTTTCCGTATACGGCTAATACTTTTAAGATAAGAGTAGGACGACCTGCAAATATTGGAAATGTGATTTGTCATAGAAAGCTTTGAATCAATCACAACCCCAAGGTTTTGAGCACAAGACGATATCTAAAGAAATATAATAAGAAAGAAAAACTTATGTTCTTTCTGGAATCTTGGGGAGCTCACTTGGTAACCAACCGAACAGGGGGTGCCGCAGCCACTTCAAGACATGAGACACGCTATCAATTTTAGTAAAAATCCTTATGGACTTGAACTACCATTTACCAAAATCGCATTGCCCTAAAAGACGACCGGAAAAAGGCCACTCAGTAGTGCCAGAGAAGGCCAATTTCACCCCGGTTATTTCCCACACTTGCGCTACAAAGTCCTCGCAAGTATACCCCATAAATGCTGCAACCCCCCACCCCATATTTCCCACACTTGTGCTACCAAGTCCTCAAAAATATACCTGTAAATGTGGCACCTCCCAAGTATAGAAATATTTAAGTGACCCCCCCCCCCAATAATTCCCACACTTGTGCTACCAAGTCCTCAAAAATATACCCTGTAAAGGCTGCACCCACCCCATAAAGGGACACCTTCAGGACCAAAAATAGTTAAGTGACCCCCCCCCCAATAATTCCCACACTTGTGCTACCAAGTCCTCAAAAATATACCCTGTAAAGGCTGCACCCACCCCATAAAGGGACACCTTCAGGACCAAAAATAGTGTCTGCTTAATAGGGATGTCCCCAGAATAGGGGTTGGCCATAGACTTTCCAATTTTCCGTAGCCGAATAGTGGTGGAGTGTACAAAAGCAGGCGTTCTATGTTTCTAGTAAGTGGGAGCACAACTAGGCGGGGCCATTTTGGTTAAGAACGAAAAGAAGTTATGACAATTTGGATATTCGATAAACTTAAGGTTTTTTTTTTAATCTAGTATTTTTTTGGTTTTGACTAAAGCACATCATTAAATTTGTATTCTTTTAAAATTATAGATGGCTGAAACTGAAAATGTACAACCAATGGAAGAAGATGCTGAAGTAGAAACATTCGCATTCCAAGCGGAGATTGCTCAGCTTATGAGCCTCATCATCAACACATTCTACTCCAACAAAGAAATCTTCTTGAGAGAACTCATCTCCAACTCCTCTGATGTAAGTAGAAACTGGTGATGGTAGTTAAAAATATATTAAATGTTATATACTGTAGGATAAATGAAGGCTCAATTTAGCAAATTTTATACAAATTTTGTCATAGATAAGCTTATTAAAGTGTTTACATTTTGAAAGTATTGAATTTGAATAATTTATGAATGTTTCTTTTTTTTTTTTTTAACTCCCATTAGTGATTCATTTCCGGGAAAATTGTCATTTATGACAAGTGGCATATCCTGCCATTGGTGGAGCATTTCTTTATAAAAAGACGCCCAAAACTAAACTGCGCTAAAAATATATTAACCCATTTCCCCAGCTAGCACCCAACTTTCACATTGTCTCGAATGAATTTAAATAATTTATAATTTTTTTTTTCACTCCCATTAGTGATTCATTTCCGGGAAAATTATCATTTATGAATGGTGGCATATCCTGCTGTAGTGGAGCATTTCTGTAGAACAAGACGCCCAAAACTAAATTGCGTGAAAAAAAATATGTATTAACCGATTTCCCCAGCTAGCACCTAATTTTCACATTGTCCCCTTCCCATTTTCATTAATGAAAAGCTTTCAGGGATACGTGAGGGCAACAAAAAATATCAATGGCATTATTAATACCCATTTTTGTGTTTTAGGCCCTCGACAAGATCCGATATGAAAGTCTCACCGACCCGAGCAAGCTGGACAGCGAGAAGTCCCTGAACATCCGCATTGTCCCCAACAAGGAGGAGAAGACCCTGACCCTGACAGACACTGGCATTGGCATGACCAAGGCAGATCTTATCAACAACTTGGGAACAATTGCAAAGAGTGGCACAAAGGCATTCATGGAGGCTCTTCAGGTATTTATCATAAATTCTTCCATTTTCAACATGGGCCTGGGGAAACGAGATGCTGTGAGATACATCTCATTAAGATGTTGTTTTACATAAAAGGGTTCTTCATTACAGGGTATTTGAAGATAAGTGCCAGCAGGCCTTGCTCTAACTTTTATTTGTAACTAGTCCACGGGGCTAATTGCCTAGATTTCACTTGGCCCCACAAACTTGCTAGCCCACTATATTTTCTTAAGCTGTTGTGAATGAAGAAATAGCTTGTTAATTTTTCATCAGACCAACATGAGGATGTAAATGAGCTAGCCCTGAACAATTGAGTATTGTCAAAAAGTGCTACAGTGTTGCATCACGATACCACTTTTTGCATTGCTACCGTTGCAAAAAGCTTTCAGCGGGAATCCATTTTCCTCACTGACAAACCATTGATTCCAATTTCTAACATGATTATTAAGATGTTGTATCTTACTTTTTCTTTGTGAATTTTAATTGATGATTAAATATGTGTTCGATAACTAATATAATGCGAGTCATTCATGTGTAATGAACGGTAACCAACGTCCGTTGACAACAGAGAGCGCCATCTGGCATCGTGATGACACAACTGTGGTACAATTACGTTGTTGGCAAAATGTTTAACAATATATTTTCGATTAAACATTGTTCCCATCTTTCAGCTTTAACTAGAATTTAGTAACATTTAGTTTTTGTGAATTGCATTTAACAGGCAGGTGCTGATATCTCTATGATTGGTCAATTTGGTGTTGGTTTCTACTCAGCTTATCTGGTAGCTGACAAAGTGGTCGTCACGTCCAAGCACAACGACGACGAGTGCTACACGTGGGAGTCATCAGCAGGTGGTTCATTCACCATCAGAACATGCTCAGGTGAGATGCAATAAATTCTGGCATTCAGTTCTATTGGAGTCTTGGAAAAATCATTCTGTAGCACATGAATTACCTTTGGTGTATACATAATTCTAGATTGATATTTATCAAGACTTTAATTGCGTGGTTTCGCCTATGAACTATTGTTTTGGTTTATTTTTCAATAGACGATACCATTAAACGAGGAACACAGATTGTTCTGCATTTCAAAGAAGACCAGGCTGATTATCTAGAGGAAAAGAGAATCAAAGAAATCGTGAAGAAACACAGTCAGTTCATTGGATACCCAATCATTCTTGTTGTGAGTTTTTTCAATCATGTTTATAATTATTTTTTAATAATAAAAGATAGTAGGAATGACCTTACTCAAATACACGGTTCTTTTAAAACCACCGAACCATTAAACATACTGGGTGCTAGTATAGTCTACGGTTGATAAATATGCAACTATGGCCTTCAGTGTTGGACATTGATGTGGTACATACACTTTGAAGTAAACTTTCTGAATAAAAAAAAAAATGTAATTAAGTGGCTAACATCAAAAGTGTGCTAAACTTTAAATGATATTTGCAGTGTTCAAAGCAACGAGACAAGGAAGTCAGTGATGATGAAGAGGAAGAGGAGGAAGAAAAGAAGGATGAAGAGGAGGACCCAGACAAGCCAAAGATTGAAGATCTGGATGAGGATGAAGAAGCAGAGAAAAAGAAAGAAAAGAAAAAGAAGACAATTAAAGTAAGTGCTAAATCCACCGTTTAAAAATTACCAGTTCAAGATTATACCATAGTACAATATGTCCATAATCTTCCCCTTGCTACACAATCAATTTCGCTTTAATAGGGGTTTCAGGCTTGCCTCAACTGTTCTTTCATAGTTAACAATCCTAAGATGTTCACCATTTCATCTGCCTGTTTATAGAGGGGCTTAAAAGTTGCTTTCTTGTTTTATTATGGTGGGTTTTTTTCATTTAAATATTTTCTTCCCCTTGTTTGTCATCTTTTTATATTTTCAGCTACTCTATTGAGGTGCAATATAGACAACCTAATATGCTATATAATATGTCATTTAATGGCACTGGTATCTGCTGCAAAACCAGTTGCAAATCTGTTGCAATATTACATATTCTCATTTGTGATGAAATTTTTACTGACGTGAAATTTATATTTTGCAGGAAAACTATCTAGAAGATGAAGAACTGAACAAAACTAAACCACTGTGGACACGTAACCCAGATGACATCAGCACAGAGGAGTATGGTGAATTTTACAAGAGTCTGACAAATGACTGGGAAGACCACCTCGCTGTTAAGGTATGTTCTACATGAGGCCCACTTGTAACTGCCCAATGTAAATGGCTGGTCACTAGAATACAGTGATTGTACTAAATCGATTATTAGCAATCAAGTTTCTCGGATAAGGTAGTATAATACATACTCCGAGTATCGAAATGCACGCCATCGTGTTGGGATTCAATATTTGGACATATGTCATCATCAGTTTCTGGTGTTAGAAAAGCCTTCATGGTTAAGGACTAAAAAGGGGTAGGCCCAGTATACACTATTGGCTCACGCACTTTAAAGAACACCTACATCATTCAAGACATGTAGGGTATACCTTGGCGTACTGGTTCAGGCGGCACTTGTGGTTGACCACGAGATTTACCTATTCAGGTTTACCGGGTAGCAGACGAAAAGTGTCTTGTAAACTTATTAACCCAATACCTCTATAAAAAAAAAACCTAAATCGTTCAACATTTAAAATCTCTTTTCAGCATTTCTCTGTTGAGGGACAACTAGAATTCCGAGCACTCCTGTTTGTGCCAAAGAGGGCGCCATTTGATTTATTTGAGAACAAGAAAAAGAAAAACAACATTAAACTGTATGTCCGACGTGTATTTATCATGGACAACTGCGAAGAAATAATGCCAGAGTACCTTAGTAAGTTGCCCTTGCAATTTCTAACACTGCTTGAAAAATTGATTTAAATTTGATAGTGTTCATTAAAACAGTTTCCTCTGTATAAATTGTAGAATTAAAAAAAGAAATATTGTAATTATTTAAAAGAAGTATTTGGCTGTACTCTAAACTTGCGTTGTATTTCATGTTTCATCCGCATGCAATTTAAACATCCTGAGGTTCCGTCCAGTTACTGGAATTCGTGTAGTGTATCAAGACACTGCTGACTGACAATCGTGAGCTTCTCAGGTGAACAAAATTGAATGTTTATTTTTAAATGCTTTTGTTTCTCACAGACTTCGTAAAGGGTGTGGTCGACTCAGAAGATTTGCCACTGAACATCTCCCGTGAAATGCTGCAACAGAGCAAAATTCTCAAGGTCATTAGGAAGAACATTGTTAAGAAATGCATGGAGCTCTTTAACGACATCGCCGATGACAAAGACAACTACAAGAAATTCTACGAGCAGTTCAGCAAGAACTTAAAGCTTGGCATCCACGAGGACTCAACCAACCGTGCCAAGCTGGCAGAGCATCTCCGCTACTTTACCTCGCACTCTGGCGATGAGATGTCCGGTCTAAAGGACTATGTATCCAGGATGAAAGAAAACCAGACACAAATCTACTATATCACAGGTAATAATAATGGTGTCTGTATACACGGCAATAGAATCAATGAATTTCTGTACAATACATGCACAAGAACCGTTGCCATAATTATTGAGTGGAGTTGAATACAGTTTCCACATTTAGTGGAGTTGAATAGCTTGGTGGTTAAGATGCTGGTTCTCCAATCCCAGGGTCTTGGGTTCAGTACCTTGTCAAGGTGACAAAATTCTTGTCTCGCGATGAAAAACAACTCATAATGTAGTTTGTGTAGAGCATTTTGCATTTGTCTTGTGAAGGGATATGCCACTTTGAAAAGTGATTTATGTTTTTGCTGTTTGGCATATGCTTGGTTGTGGGCCTAAAACAATTAAAAAATAAATTAAATATTGTTCTACTCCTGAACGGCAAGCCATGTGTTAACTATATAAAATGTTTGTTGTTATTACAGGTGAATCAAAGGATCAAGTGAACAACTCCGCGTTTGTTGAAAGGGTCAAGAAGCGAGGATTTGAAGTAATCTACATGACCGAGCCCATTGATGAGTATTGCGTCCAGCAGTTGAAGGAGTACGACGGCAAGACTTTAGTCTCTGTCACAAAGGAAGGTTTGGAACTTCCAGAGGACGAGGAACAGAAGAAGAAGCGAGAGGAACAGAAGTCCAAGTTTGAGAACTTGTGCACAGTGATGAAAGAAATTCTGGACAAAAAAGTAGAGAAGGTAAATAGGAAAACTTTGTATTCTGCTATTCAGGACATTACAATTGAGTAATGCATATATATATAAGGAATATAACAACCACCTCTGTTGGGAATTGTGATCAGGATAAATGTTGGTGGTCAGGATAATGACCTGTGACATACAGACTATTACCTTAATTTGTTGCTCAAGTATGGGTACATTAAAAAGTTGACACACGAGTATGCAACAAACTTTACTTAAATATAGTGCATTACTAAAGTTGCTAATTGTGAATATTGAATCTCTCCCACCCTGTAGTTTCTAACAGACTGGTAACATCACCGTGTTGTATTGTAACAAGCCAGTATGGATGGACAGCTAACATGGAGAGGATCATGAAAGCCCAGGCTCTCAGGGATAGCAGTACGATGGGCTACATGGCCGCCAAGAAGCACCTTGAGATCAACCCAGACCACACCGTCATGGAGACTCTCCGACAGAAGGCGGATGCCGACAAAAACGACAAATCAGTCAAAGATCTAGTAATGCTGCTGTTTGAAACATCCTTGCTGTCATCTGGTTTCTCATTGGATGATCCACATGTGCATGCTGCCCGTATCCACAGAATGATCAAGCTTGGTCTTGGTAAGTTGCAATTCATTTTGACCTTGCTTTTGCTGCGCACAGTAATTTTATTGGCCCAAAATCGAAATCTATACTGGATGATAACTGTACTTCAATTGTATTAGAAATTTATGTATAGTAAAGTATAATACATACTCCAAGTATTGAAATACACGCCATCGTGTTGGGATTCAATATTTCGACATTAATTATGTCATCATCAGGAATGAAAAAATTATTCATATTAGCAAGCTTATATGCACTAGTACCAAAAGTGTTTAACCTGTCTCTTATACACATCTAGATGTGTATAAGAGACAGACATAACACAAAAGATCAAAGCACTCTTACTCTAATGATCAAAGCTACCTACAAAAACAAAGAAAGCTCTTTTGAAGCTCTGAGCCCATTGTTAAGCAAAGGGTGTAGTCTACGTATAGCGAACGCTTCTTTAAATAATAGGATAGACCAGTTTCGGGAGCTGTCAATAATGTTAGTACTAGAAAATATTAAACCTAATTTATTACTTACATTACATTGTAATTCTAGAGGTAATGTTTTGATTGGTTAAACACTTTTGGTACTAGTGCATATAAGCTTGCTAATATGAATAATTTTTTCATTCCTGATGATGACATAATTAATGTCGAAATATTGAATCCCAACACGATGGCGTGTATTTCAATACTTGAAATATGTATTATACTTTCTTATCTGAGATTAATCAGTGGACCTTTCGGTTTTATGTATAGTGTTATTGTAATTAATATATTAATACAATACCGTATTTATTTGAATAAATGCGCCCCTCTAGAACCTCAATTGGAATAAACGCCCCCTCAAAAATCCTCTTCAACAATAGATGCCCAGGGGCATTTATTCGAATAGACATAGTAATATATTTATAATTTAAATGTTATAATAGTAATATCATTTTAAACAATTAAATGTAATATAACAATTAATTTATACTTTTTGCAACAGGAATTGATGATGATGGTACCACAGAAGAAGCAACTGCAGATGAGGATTTGCCACCACTTGAAGGGGACGATGAAGAGGATTCCTCGCGCATGGAGGAGGTCGATTAAATGCATAATAGTTGTCTGTTACGTTTGATAGCTCTTGTAATAATATGTCAATTATTACAAATATCGAATGTGCACACAACAATTACACAACAAAAAAAGTCAATCTGTTGAAGAAGATTCCTCATGCATGGAGGAGGTCGATTAAGTGCATAATAGTTATCTGTTACGTTTGGTTGCTCTTGTATTAATACGTCAATTATTACAAAGATATCGAATGTGCACACAACAATTACACTACAAAAAAAGTCATTAAGTTATCAAATAACATACAACTCAGTTCATCACCGAATGACAAAATTTGTTGTGTAAACATGGTTTATAATTTTTATTCAGAGTAAATTTTTTTTTGGTTATGACCAAATCGTTTATACTTGTTATACTGTTCTGTTTAATACTGTTGATCATGTGATCTATATAACGGTGCTGGTTTAATTTCATGTATGCAAGTGATTTACCGTTTCCAGCATAACATCAGATTAAGTTCAATCATCGTGTTAATTTGGAAAAATTAAAAAATCTTTCGACGTGTTGTACAGCTTTTCTGGTTACTTATAGCCGAGAGCATTTCAAGGCATAGTGAAGATGCATGTGACATAGTCTATACCCCTTTTGTTGTACTACATATTCCTGATGACAATTAAAATATTTAAATATAAGCCCACCCCCTCACAGATATGTGACGTGTGGTCTTTAAGAAATACAACAGTGTCTGTATAGTTAGTACTGTATTGCTTTATGTTGTAATGTCTTGATATATGCCATAAACCTTAACATTTTGTACATTGATGTCTAAAAAAAAAACTACCGGTAGTTGTATGGAAATATTCATTCTGAAAAAATAAAAAAAACCAACATTGCAATATATCAGATGTCTTTTTAATTTATTTTTTAACCCAAACTGTGTGCCGCACCTTAACGCATTGGTCTTTGGTTCGAGTGTAATTAATTTCTGGGGGTATATATCGTTAGGTGGCAACGATAAGATCATTAATATTTAGTCCTACCACTGGCCAGATTTATCAAACTAGAAATTGGCTTAAATTTGTCTCAAGTCCATTTTTTTGCTTAAGTCAAATTTATCCATATTGCTTAGCTTAAAAATTGTTTAAAATTAGAAAGTCGATTGTATATTCGCGCCATTTTGGACCATTTTTAAGCTAAGATTGGTTAATAAATCAGCTTAAGATATATCTAAGGGACATCTTAACTTTTTTGACTTAAGACATTTGCTGAGATTGATAAATCCTGGGCCAGGTACATTCACTAGTGTATCTGCCACTGGAAATATAGAATGCACTCTTTGTGTTTCAATTGGACCAATATTTGTTCTTTTCTTCATCTATTAAAAAAAAAATACTTGGTATGTACATTACAGGCAAAACATTGGTACAGTATTTAGATTGAGAGCGATATGAACCAAATGAATGTACATAGTAGGCACAACCGCAGTGATGGCTTCTACAGAATCTTAAAATTTCCAGTGGGGGAAGGGGATTCAGGGACTCTAACGAGTCCAGGAGCTATTTTCAATCTTAGAAATGTTTTTCGATTCGTGAGGAATTGTTTGTACTGCCACTGACGAACAAGAAAACCAAATTTATTGACCACTGGTTTAATAAATACTGTAGTACACTATACAGCACAACATTGCACCTTCACTTGAATTTAGATTGTTCTCTTTCAGTTCCATTGTTAGAATCCAGAGGCTTAATTTTTATTTGCGTTATTTTAGATGTTGCTGTAAATTGTTATTGTTAGCTGTGATGGCCAAGTTTAAGGCTTGAGTCCAGTGAGATCTTCCAATACATACACAATCCAACTCAAGATTTGTGTACACACTGATACTAAAGTTTTGTCCACACTCATATTTTATGACAAATATGTATGTGCCCATATATGGACATGATCCATGTTGCACCCTAATATTATTGGCATACCAAATGTCACACCAAATTTGATTGTGTGGCAAAGCTTTAATCGCACTCTCTAGGACATTCCATTTTACCACCTCCAAGGATCATCACTGTCAGTTAGCAAGATATACAAAAACTAGTCCTGGCACCACCACTGGATAATGTTGGAATCCGAAATGGAGAATACGATTTTTTATCTTGGTATTTAGCTGTGGTGGCCGAGTGGTTAAGGCGTTGGACTTAAAATCCAATGGGATTTTCCCGCGCGGGTTCGAATCCTGCTCACAGCGACTATGATTTTCGTATCTTCATTTTCTGGAGCGCAAGTTGTACTTCGTTTTTGTTTTGCTGTAAAACGGATTTGACAAATGTACATTTACATTCTATTATGAAAGTATAGTACTTTTAGCTGTCATGGCTGAGTGAAAGTGTCTTGATTTCTGATGCAGGTAAGATAACAATTTATATACAGTAATTCAATAAACAAGTTTAACTAATTATGATGGAGAAATTACAGTAGTTCCTAATATTTGAAGAAATATGTTATTAGTAGTCAACCTATGTAATAATTTGATTTCATGTAGACTATTTTTTTTTAAATATTTTTAATGTTTACAGTAAGCTGACATTCATTGAACTGTAAATTTATATTGCCAATTTATATTTTGGGTTTTCAATTACTTCATTTGGGCCTCATCATGGTTCAACATATGATACATTGTATAAATGCAAGGGCTCTGGTGTAAGTCTGGGAGGAATTTTAAGCCGTTTCTAGGAGATCTTGTGTTGCCACTGATGAATGTTGAAAACAAAATTTTTCAATCACTGGTTTAATAAGTAGTATGAACATCGTTGCAACTTCACCTTGGACCAATTGGAACAACCTAATATAAAGTACTTTTAGGCTATGCAATACATTTCATTGCAAATGTAATTCGAAGTGTGGTTAAAGAGCATTTGCAAAATGGGCATCCCTACAAATAAGGGTCTCCCCCCCCCCCACATTTAAGACCAATTTTTGAACCTATGTTTCAATTGTCTTAGCACATTTGGTCTCTAATTAGAATAATAAAGATGAAAGACATTTGTTAATTTGGTCTTTAATAATTGCAGGTGGTCTTTAATTAGAGGGAGACCTGTAATTGGACATGGCTTCCATTAGTTTTTTTATTTTTTTTTTTTAAGCTGACTCTCTCATGTTCCACTCCCCAAAATAGGCTTAAATTTGTGTTCCAATGGGTGAGGTATATATCTGAAGAATTACAAGTACCTGTACTTATTTTCATGATATGTCTACATGCAGTAATAAATTTAAATTAAATGATTTTGTACACTAAATATATTTTGTCATAAAACTTCAAAGTCTTGATGAGGTTCATGTTGTTCCTCCGGAAAGAATATTGGGTTAATCACAGTGGACATTATACCATTTGCCAGTCGTGGAAGTAGTTTCCTGAAAGAAATGAAAATAGTAACATTAAGTGGTATAGTACTTAACAGCCGTCATCGACTAATTACTGGGATTGAACAAGGAGGCTATTTTTGGGCTGTAAGCTGTAAGTTTGGGTTAAATACCACATTGTTTATTTTCTTGTGATTTAGGTCCTCTTTCAATTTCATGGTCCAGGGTTGAAATTGTCCTGAAACACCATCACATACAGTGGTGGGGCTGTGGTACATCTGAGAGAAGTCGCATGGCATCAGAAATATGCAATTGACATAGTATAGACATTTGTAGTTGAAACATACATATGATAAATAATAGGCTTATACAGGTACTTAGAGAATAAGGACTTACTTAGCACATGCAGGAGCTCCATTAACTTCCAGTAACCACACCCTTAATGCATCATCCAACATGAAGTCAAAACCAAATAGTTGAAAGCTATGATAGGATAGATGCTTTGTATCAAGGTTCTAATAGATATATAAAACAAATTTTAATAGAAATTTAAGCGTACACATTCATTAAGAAAAATGAGGGAACTCCTTTCCTTAATACTAATGTAATGTAATGAGGAATGTATTTTTTTTTTTTAATAGATGGATAAAGCGCTGTTCTAATAAACACAATGCATAATTGATTATTATCCTCTATTATCTCATTACCAAATTAGTTTACTTACTTCCTGGCAGGCCAGTAGGCAATACTTTATGATATGCCTGATTTGAGGTAGTATACTTAATTCCAGTGATGTCTTGTAGTACTTATCAAGGAATCTGAAAGAGGCATGTCCGAAAATTGTTCATGAAATGTTAAGGTATTTTTGATCATGTCGCCTAGACTGGGTAATCCAGTCCCTAAATTTTGTCTTAATCAGTGATAAATGCTTAAAAGTAAATCAATTTTGGCTTTCCATACTATAATTTTTTCTGGGTTTAGGTCCATATTCGACAACATACAAGTTGCTCGACATAAACAGATGCCAGAGGCGCTCTCTAAAATTATGTAATATATTTGGGGAAGTCAATAAATTAGAGACTTGTTGTAAGCCATAATTGTTATCAACAAACCTACATCATGGTGATAATATCATTCATCCTCCTCAACAATATCACCAACAATTTTTATTACCATCATTATCATTAGCTACTAAGATTGTTGATTGTTTTTGTTTAATTGTTTTTCCTCACATGAAGTATAATACAGTAAATTTATATAAATAATAAAAAGAATACAATTCAGAAGTAAAAAATAAGTGCGATAATAAAAAAAGTGTGTGGATGGAGGCCATAATAAGTTTGGAAAAGAAACTTTAAGGCATGGTGACCAGTTAAAATCAGAGTTAAATAAATAAAATTACAGATCAAATATCAAATTACTTAAAGTATCGTGCTATCAGTAAAATAAATAAAAATTAATAAATAATAAAACAAAACAGGTAGTCTTGTTTAAGAGAATGCAAGATATGCTGCCATCCGAAAAATAGGTAATGTTTAATTGGCTCTTAACGATGGAGGCGACATGATTAAAAAGTAGTGATGGCTTTCCTCAAACTCGGTGGCGGTGCTACATTGGGGAGGCTCCCCCACTCCCTAAAATCCTAGCATCGCCACTGTTCAATCCTAAACCAAGGTGATCCTAATACCAGGGTGATCTTATCTCCTTGGATATTTTATACTATCAATTTTCCTTCAGAACTGCTTTCATCTACTTCCCATCTGCTGACATAGGCCGCGGCCTACCTATGTCATTTTCTTTTCTCCACTCCGATATCATCAACAATATTCATAAGACCATATTTCAAAACTTACCTATCAAATTCCTCATAGAACATCTCATTACCTTCTTCATACTTCCCAAAGTTTTCAGAATATTCTTGCTGCCAAAAAAAAAAAGGTTTTTTTTTTTTTTTTTTCGTAAGATCATAGAAACATTGTGAAAACTGTGCAATTGTCATTTTTTTCACAGAAAAATGATCATATTTTTGTTTGTATTGTATATTTTATCACAGTCGTTTTTTGGGACCTTAGCAAAAATATCCAAATAGGCAGGGATTAGCGGGAAAGTCCATCCCTGTTGCGGACAGATGAGAGTAGCTGGTCATCAGTCATCAGAACCAATTTTGGCAATTTTGCTGGATTTGAAACAAATACCCTTTGAATTTAGGTTGTTTAGTTCTAAGGTCTATAATTTTTTTTTTTCATACCTAGGTTGGAGACATTTTTCTAATAAATGGTATTACCTGTATGCAATGATTAGTAATGTGGCTTATAGTATTGCTATAATCTCCAGCATTGTAACATTCAGCTGAGG
The DNA here is from genome assembly GCF_011630105.1 of Anneissia japonica. Lineage (NCBI taxonomy): Eukaryota > Metazoa > Echinodermata > Crinoidea > Comatulida > Comatulidae > Anneissia > Anneissia japonica. Next base: position 465,264 of record NW_022713530.1, read on the forward strand.
TCCTCAGCACACCTTCTTTGAATAAGTGAATGGTGTACGTATGGTCTAACACAGCCCAGCACCTATGCATAGAAGTCAAGACAGATAAACAGATTATTAACCTACTAAGAATTGATTCTTTTTTTCTTTCATTTTATAACATAACATCCAAAAGCAAGAAAACTATAATCAAATACATTATCAAGTTACTAAGTTAATAATTTGACTATAATTATAATACATTACAATAACAGAGATTCTAAAGCAGGGAGAAGTCAGTACAGGAAGATCTTGTTGAATAATTTCTTAACAAATCCTGTTGTATTTTCCTATGTGCATCAATACCACTTGCAGGCCTATAACCAGGTTTCTTTAAGGGCTTTCCTATGAACCAAGGACCAGGGGGCACCTATGTGCCCTGGTGGGGCACCTTACATATTAAATTTCATCATCACTTTGGTGGTTTTTGATGCAAACGGAGGGGATGGTTTGGTATAGCAGAAGAGGTTCGCTTGAAAAGGGGAGTATGGCCAAACGATAGAAACCCTGGTTACAGGCACGGATACCCATTGTCAGCTGCCTTTAAGGAGGTAATTAATAATACAGAAGCAAAAACATGCAAGCATTCTGGATCGGTAGGATGAGTTAGTCTGTGGGAGATGTTTGCTTCCTTTCAGGAATGCAGTTGCCTACTATTATCTTTCTAATAAGTGGCAAGTCACTTAACTATTATGGTAAATGTGAAAATGAAGTAACTAATAGATGATGATAAGTAAATAAAGATGACCTGATATCAAACTTCCTTGATCCTGGGAGAAGCAGTGGCTTTTCAATGTATTTCTGAATAACGTGTGAGAATGACTGCGAGTCGATGAAGTTGAGTAAAGTGTCGGCATCCTCAGACACCAACAGACCTTTACCTAGTTTTCCAAAGAATATAGATTAAAACTAGACCTGTGACAGGGCTGTAGTTTATATTGTTAATATAAATTACATGTGAAAAATATAAGTTTTTAGTGCAGAATATATGTGTTGGTATTAGGGCGTACATGAAAGGGATGGGTCCAGGATCTTGAAACAAGATGTACAAGAAGGTGTAGCCACAAGAGGGTGTGGCCACAAGGGGGTATGTCCACCAATTAGAAATCTATTTTAGTAATGAAATTGGCTATTTTAATAGTCAAAAATTGCAGGTGGCACTACTGTCCCCTCGCAGGTGTTTACATTTTTTACAGGAAAAACAAAATGGGGGCTCATATACAACATTTTAATGGCAGGGTGGAGGGGGAAGGTATTTTTACTGTTAATTGTCATCACATAAGGAGGAATGATTTATTGCATACCTTTCGCTCCTGCACTAGATTTTGCTATCCATACAGAACCTTCCCTTTTTTCTTTCATCAATCTTTGAACTCTCTGGAAATCTTCTCTTTCGTCCTCTCTCACCTTATGAGCCATCATCATTCTCTCCTTTACACTGAGGGAACTGCTTTCTGGAGTTCCTTCTGTTGTCGGGTGAATCACAAATGAAGTTGGGTACCAACTCTGGCAGCCGTGTTGCTCATGTTCATTCTGCACACGCTCATGTGTTTGCTCATGTGGATGTGAACAAGTTGCCTTTAGCATTTGTGTCAGTTGTACTTTTCTGCATATCAGACCATTGCCACGGTAATAGTTAACAGCTTGTAAAAGCCCTGGTTCATGACCTAAAGATCAAAGATTCAAATGAAAAAGTAAAGGGCTTTCAAGCACATTAAAAAAAGCAAAGGCAAAATATATTTTGCAATTACTGTACATATAATGAGAGAATAGGGTCGGTAATCTACATACAGTACATCCAATATGTTCAAAATTGCAAACGGCACCAAGTTGCAGTGTAAAACTGCAGGTACTCTAGCATACTTTTTAATTTGACTTATTAAATTTAGTAATTTGTATTTTATTCATCTGTTCTGAATACATATTTTAAAGAATAAACAATTAATTTTCTTTCTTTTGAATGATTATATTTGAATTTTTAATATTATTAATCAATTTAATATTCACCATAATGCCAACAGGATTAATTACAGCTCTGATTCAGTGTTAATAACTACTATTAATAATTAAATTATCAACATCTCCTGTATGGTTTTTTTTCCATCGTGGATATTGCTATGCAAATCCAAGTGGTGATTGGTGGAGCTGGCAGCCAGGGATAAACAAATTCCTGTTAGGGTTCATGAGTTTTTATGGAAGTTAAGTTGGTCCTATGTGCTTTAGACAACAAAATTAGCAATTAGCAATCAAAATAGCATTATCTGGATAGGCAAATGATTATTTTTTTAAACTTTCAGTCTGCTGAAGTCAAAATTAACCTCATATCAAATTAAAGTTTTATAATATTAACTTTCATTTAAAAAATGGCCTTGCTTTTACTACTACCTAGGCCCACGCTAGGCCTAGAGTACCTGTAGGTGTCTAGGTAATCAGGTCAGCGAGGCAATTTCTCACACTCAGTGTGGGCATCCTGCCGTCTTACTTACGGGGAACCCGGGCCTTAGTCTTACCAAGTTTACCGAATTTTAGCCCATTCCTTTCTCCAAACAACAAATGAAACTTTGGAGTGTTTTTGCTCTGGGCCTTTCTCCACTTCCCACTTTTCAATAGCAACTCAGCAACTTCTGCATATACAGTACTCTCTTGATCCCTAACTACAAATATTAAACTCATTATTTATCGTTCGAAAACACGTCTTGTTTTGAATCCATGATAAACAATAACAAGGTAACAGAAAGTTAAACACCCCCCTCTAGCGGATGAAAAGTTAATAGAAAGATACAGTAACTTTGGTAATACAGTACATCATTATCATAGCTGGGGAGAGGTACGATTTGATATAACTCTTAATAGCAGAGATCTTCGTAGTAAATTAATCACAAATACCGTACTCGCACGATTAAGCGTCCCGTGTGAATAAACTTCTCCTTTCCAAGTCCCTATAAGCATCCCCTTAATTTCTACTTTAATAATTAATCCCCCCACCCCCGTTTGAATAAGCGCCCTCAAAAGTGCACAAAAATATTTATAAATACTTATTCGCGTGAGTACGGTAGCCTACCTAATTATTCAATAATTAAATTAGTACTGTGTGTAGGTCTACGTATTTTCCAAGTTATGTCGATAAGTTGTAATTGAATATCAAAATTACCAACCAGTCATCTTGGTGCAGCGCAGCTTGAAGCCTCCTACCCCGTCATTAAAGACGTTCCTACCAAAAAAAATATCCATTCACCATGAGTGGGGCTGAGGTGAGCAAATTTTTAACATATATAGCTCTAGGTTCTTGGAAATGGCACTTTCAGACTCAACAATTTATAAAGTTTATAAATGCGTTTTAACACGAGTGGCGCTTCATGAACGATCAATTATTTAGACCTACTCTACAAAATATAATACAGTATTATTAGTAAGTAAAAATATACAGAGGGTGAGAAAAAAATTGATTTATATTAAATTTGTATTATTTATTCATTGTTATTATTTTTAATCTCAGCAAAAATATTACTGGCCGCCCCTGGGAATGTTGAACCTGGTTCAACTTTGCCGATTGCGTTGCAGACGAATCAGGGAACTTGCCCTGACGCAATCGGGAAGGGCACGCCAATTCGTCTGCAACGCAATCGGCAAGCTTGAACCAGGTTCAACCTTCCCGACCTTTTCTGATTTATTATAGTCATGATTTGAGACGAATATTTTTAATAATCCTGTACGAAAGTGCTGTGATGGCCGAGTGGTTAAGGCGTTGGATTCGAAATCCAATGGGATCTTCCCGCGCAGGTTCGAACCCTGCTCGCAGCGTTCAATTTTGTTAAAACAAATTTGACGATCAAAATTTGATAAAATATTCTGTATTTTTCTATGCTAGAACGATTTTATCAAATATTTTTAAAATAGTTATGGATATTGTTTGAATCCCGACGCTTCATTTCATTCTTTGCTTCTTTTTTTTTAAATTTGGTCGATTTTGTTAGCTGAAATATTTCTTAATTGATAGGATCCCTACATAATTGCAATACGATTTCCCCGGCCGGCCGGCAGCGATTAACCATGATTTTACCGCGTTAAAACATCCTGGGATTGATTTTTGTCATACGCGTGCGTGTTTTTTTACGCGAAATCAAAGGCGTATTGCAAATTAGTTCACGCACTTATTTTTCAATGTACTCGCAGCTAGCAGGGGAACAATTTAAACACGGTTTAGAACACTGACAGGACCAAGTGATTCAAAGTTACAGCAATTCAAACTTCATCAAACATTTTTAATCCAAATCATGGAACTAAACTGGTTATGTTACGTCATTAAAAGATGGATAAATTTTCAAACAGGAGATAGATCTCAGTATTCAACCATTTGAAAAAAGAGGATATTGTGCAAATACGCGCATGCAGCACGTGTAAGTTCTTGAGTACGCGCGCTCATGGCAACATACTTTTTTGTTGTAGCGACAGTCATGGAGATTACAACAATACACTTCATGAACTTGAAGAGAATAGCATTGACTAAACAAACTCTCTGTAAGTTTTGCATTTTTAGTCGTTATTTATGACATTGTGATCGAAAAGTTTAGTTCCTATTTAATATTTCAAGTTGAAGATTAAACACAACTACTTTCGTCCGCGTACGACGATAAAATTAAACAATATTAGCTAAATTAAGTAACACCAAAAACGTCGCTTTGACGGAGGACTGACCGGGCCTTCTTCTGATCTAGGAAAAACCGTCGCTGTATGAGAGCAAGATTTACTCTTTTATTAGAATTCATTAAATTAAACCAATGTCTGTTTATAAAAAAAAAAACTTAACTAGTAGTAGATAGGAAGAATGAATTCAAATGATAAGCCAATAGAATCCAATTACTGTATTCTTAAACAATATTGTATCTTCCAACCATACCTAGCATAAAATTGGTCTCATAACAATAATTGAAGATAACTTATATAATTTTAGGAATTTTCCGATTATTTTTTTCTCGAAGGACTCTGACTGTTGCTGTCCCTTTGCAACACTTCGTTAAATATATTTTATTCTTTCAGAAAGAAAATTGATTTATTTTTACGCTGTACTTCATTGGTGAGTGTATGCTATGATATTATTATTATCATCATCATCATCATCATCATCATCATCAATATAATTATTATCAATATGATTATTATTGATCGTTTATTACTATTATTTATTATGATAGGCCTATTATTTATTATCTAGAATATTACTGATATTAATAATGTTACTACTATTTTTAATGCTATATGATTTATATTTGAATTATTAAGCGGTATTTAATTTTGTAATGTCATTGTTTATGTCCTCATTTATTAGGTCATTCTTAAATTTGAACTACTTTCTTTTCATTAGATATGCCAGGACGAATCAATCGTCTATTTAATCGAATTTCTCAAGGACGTCAAAATAGGTAGAAACAGTTTTCACTTTGTTAAACCTCGGTGGTGTGAATGATAATGATAAATATAAATGTATATAAAGAAAGTTTTAAAGCGAGTTTTGTAAACATACGTAACAAGTTACAAATTTGATAATTTATTGATGCTGTATAGTTATAGCTGCTTTCTTTTCACACAGACGGTCCGCATTTGCCGGTTTCTTCAACAAATATTTCAAATGCTGTTTCACTGTTGAGAGACCCGAGGCTGATGGAGATCTTAAGCCAACATCTCCACCACTGGTTTGGATCAATGTGCCGTCACATATCCGAGTTATACTGCTGAGGATCATGTATGGTATTGCCGTGGACCTTCCATGTGCTGCCATCGCGTACTGTGATTCTGATCCACAATTTGACATCGTAATCCGACAATACGCTAGAGCACTTGTTCAACTGGATGGCAGCTATTTCGATAGCAGCATTTCTGTTATGGAGGATATGGAACCAGACCACTTGGCTGCACTCAACCTCATTCGAAAGTGCTTCTCGATGGATGTGATTAATTGCGTCCCAGCTCTGAAACAACCTATTGCCGTCGAAGGAAGCTTTGTGAATTGTAAACCAAAGCTCGGTGATGACGTTCTTACAAGATCTATTCAGAAAGCCCTTGTCGACAACAGACACCAAGTAATCGACAAGAAGCTCTCCTTTTCCAGTATTTCAAAGTGGCATCGGCCTCAACTCGAATCAGCTGCTACCAAATTGCTCCACTTGGTGAATGGAGGATTCAGTTCGACGACCAAGACATATGAGGTATCATAGCCATAACATTTAATATTGTCGATTATAATTAACAAGTAAATTAATAATGTTTTCAAGCGATTTATAATGGCTTCATTGTTTTTTTTTTTTATATTTTTACTGTTTGCAAACAAAAAGAAAATGTAATAATTTTATGATGCTATGTTACATAATATAGACGCTTTTCATTATTACCTTCATCGCAAATTTTTGTTTTATTTCAGCCTCGTATTATGGGAGCTAAGACAATGAAAACAGTCAAATACAATAGTGGCAGCCTCCATTTGAAAACTCGCTTTTTACCATCAATTGAGTTACCAACTCAGCTGACTGCCAAGCACTCAGAAATAAAGGTAGGCAAAGGACCTAAGCCTAGTTCGAATACAAAGTTTTGAATGTATGAATATCCAAAACAACTGACTTGAGCCTAGGCCTATATACAAGCTGTAATCGACTCTACAAATGAAAATAATTTGATGACTCTTTTTTAATCTACAGGCTATTAGCTTAGTTACCGAATCACTCTTTACTACTCTGTACATGCAGCTGAGTGACCAAAACCAATGTCGTGACATATCCCACCGATCCTTTCAAACTGTGAGACCCGGAGGCGGCACCATCCGACCATTCACTTTAAATCTCCGCTCTGACATAAACAACACATTCAAAGGGTCATTCAAATGTTTACAATATACATTGAACATCATCTTAAGCGGTGAACAAGCTCGGTCGATCCTCGCAGTGAAGCCATTGAAAGCAGTCAAATACATTATTGGCAATATCCATTTGAAAACTCGATTTTTACCATCAATTGAGTTACCAGCTCAGCTGACTGCCAATCATTCAGAAATAAAGGTAAGCCTAGTTTGAAAAAAAGTTTTGAATGTATTATATTCTAAATTATTGACTTGGGCCTTATACAAGCTTACAAGTTGTAAGCGACTCTACCACATGCAGATATATGGTTTTAATGACTTCTAAAAATCTTTAACCATCTCTAATTCCATACATGCAGTTGGGCGACCAAAACCAAAGTCCTGACGTATGCCACCGATCTTATTCAACTGTGAGAGTGAAGACATTAAAAACAGTCCAATATAATATTGGCACCCTCCATTTGGTAACTCACTTTTTACCATCAACTGAGTTACCATCTCAACCGACTGCTAAGCACTCAAAAATAAAGGTGAGCCTAGTTGAAATGCAAAGTATTTAATGTATTAATACCTGTATCTATAATTATTGACTTGGGCCTATACAAGTTTTAATAACTTTTCTTAAATATTACTCCACAGGCTCTTAGCTTATTTAGCCAGCATCTCTTTACCACACCACACATGCATTTGGGCAACCAAAACCAATGCCGTGGCCTATGCCACAATTCGTACTTATCTGTGAGAGTGAAGACATTGAAAACAGTCAAAAATAATATTGGCACCATCTATTTGAAAACTTGTTTTTTACCATCAATTGAGTTACCAACTCAGCTGACTGCCAAACACTCAGAAATAAAGGTAAAACTAGTTGGAGTACAAAGTTTTAAACGTAATAATATCCAATTATTGAATAAGTAAACCTATCAAAGTTGAAAGTGATTTTACCAAAATGCGAATGTGTAGTTTTGATGGTTTCTTAAATTCTTTACCTACAGGCTCTTAGCTTAGCTAGCCAACATCTCTTTGCCACTTCATGCATGCAGTTGGGCGACCAAAACCAATGTCGTGACATGTGCCACCGATCCTATTCCATTGCGAGACCGAGTAATGGCACCATTCCACCATTCACTTTAAACATCTGCTATGAGATCAACAACACATTCAAAGTGTCATTCAAATGTTTCCAATATACATTGGATATCATCGTCGGTGGACAAGCTCGGTCGTTCCTCGCAGTGATCGCAAGAATGGTGATCTACTTTGCCGGTGGTAACTTCAAGAACGGATATGAAAATCGGTGCGTGGTGGGCGTCGAGAGAAATGCAATATTAGATACAATGTGGCATCTTATCCCCTTTATGAAGGCGATGTGCAGTCTGTTCTACTGGGTATATTTTAGGAACCAACAACTATTGTTCACCCCTGCTATAACGGCACCACCACAGGATGCAGAATACCAAACTATCTTAACGTAAGTAACATCATTATCAAAGAGGAGTTCCTGATCATTATTGTATAATCAAACATGCAATAATACGTTTTAACCCGGTGTTTCGCATCGTTACATTACTTAAGTTCCCTTCATAATTTAAAATCGATAATTTTATCAATGAGTGGATTGATGGATCTATTAATTCATTGATTGTTATTTCAATAAAAAATGAATAGGCTACACTACTAGGCCTATTATATTATTTGTACTTGTATGTTGATAAATGTTATGTATGTTGATGAAAATGTAACACAACTCATTTGTTTTTGGCAATTACAGAACGGACACCACATCTTATTCTTGTACAGACAGCACAGAACCTCAGTCGTGCCAAAGCTTAGTCAAAAGTAGTCAAAACAGCCCCATCAGTGCTGTCACTGACATTCCTGCAACTGCACACTACTCTGTCGAGAACGCCACCTTGCCTGTGGACCACCGACCAGAACTAATCTTCATTGATACTGATGATTTTGAAGGCGAAAATCGTTCTTTTGGTGCACCACTGAGTGGGAAATGGCAGAATCTTCTCCGTCTTTCAAACTCATATCACGATCTCGGACAGGGAGGTGGCAAGTTCACATCAGCATCATTGTCACCACTTAAGGCACCAGAAGATGTAATCTTGCCTGACTATCTCGTGAAATTAGACAACATTATGCCAAATGAGCTTGAGATCATATCGATGGAAGATTTGTGCCCAGTCGTTCTTTCTGGAAAACAGGTTAGCTAACTTATTTGTTCGAATTACTCTAAGTATTTTTACTGTATAACATTATTGCTCAAAATTATATGTAACTGAATTAAATTCTAACAATAACTACTTATTTACTTGTGCAGGTTCAACTTGGTAAGGGTGCTTACGGAGAAGTCTTGTTAAAACGTCTGGATCATTCTGATGGCCCACTTGTTGCAGTAAAATCATGTGACGTTGCAAGTGGAGGAGATACATCGAAGCAGTTCAGAGATGAATTTTTAATTTACCTCGAAGCTCGAGTGCTGATGTTCCTATCGAAGGAAAGCAGAGCCTTTCCGTACGTTTATGGAATCTGCGAAAAAGCTTGGTTCGAATCCCGTAAAAGCATTGTCATTGAATACGTCGGACATCCAACTCGCTTTAAGTCTATGACTCTCTTTAAAGCCATCACTTTCAAAGATCCGAATCTTACGATCTCAGATGGACTACATGTGGCACGTGACATGGCAGAAGGCGTACAGGTGATGCAAAAACATGGCTTGATTCATAACGATTTGGCCAGTAGAAATATTCTCCTTTACCATGATGGCGAACGCTGGGCAGCAAAAATCACCGATTTCGGTTCAGTCTGTCATGCATCCGCTCCATTCGACTTCTTCAAGCTTAACAACACTCCTGCAGCACAACGTCAACAGTGCATAGCAGCTCACAGAGAATATGCCCCAGAGCTTCATTTCCCAAACTCACCACCAACGTTTGCCTCCGACATACACAGCCTGGGCAACATGTTTTGGGAAATGGGTACTCATTTACGTATGAGAACTTTATATGAAATGAGCAAACTCTGCACTCACGTCGACCCACAGCGGAGACCACCCATTGACGATCTTGTCAACACGTTGGCAAACAAAATCAATAACTTATAAATAAACTAAATCACCTATCGTGATAATGTAAAATATAAAAAAAAACAATTATGTAAACTTTATTTTTCACTGTCTATTTTATAAAAAATCCAAAAAATATGAAGAAAATATTGTTACGATTGTGCAATACCAGTTTTCAATTCAGCAAGTGAATACCTTTATTTATAACTAATGAATCTTGAAAAACTCGTTCTAAAAAAAAATTAAGAAAATATTATTATTGATAAATGTGCAATAAGTATTCCTAATTCGGCAAATAAATACCTTCATTTATCTTTTACAGTATAATAAAAAAAATGTATAATTGAGATTTTATTCATTGTTAATGTTTCACAAAGCACATGACTGAGAATGTATTGGTCCACGTACATTGAAATTAAGTGAATATATAGTGACTTGACTGGATTATATATTAGCGGCTTACTATAACACATAGGTAGACATCAGCACGTTTACTTGTAACGCATTATACGCCACACATTTCTTTTGCATTATGTACAGACTGTACAAATTTGATGATGATGATGGTGATGGTGATGATGATGATGATGATGATGACGATGGTGAGACGACGACGACGATGATGATCCTGATATTGTAATAATAATGATGGTGGTGATCATAATGGATGATATTATATAATGATGACAATAGGAATGTCATGATGATGATGATAATGGTGATGATTAGTGGCGTAACGACGAGTCACGGGACCAGGGGTGAGAAAGTGTTAGTTGGAGGCCAAATGCATTTTAGTAATCGATTACGGGTGTCTCAAATGTGTTCGATCGAGGGGCCCTTCACAGTAAATTGTAGAATATAAAAAAATACCATAGCTTTATATTATTAGTACTAAATTGGATTCGAATTTTCTGTTAATTCTAGTGCTTGTTTGAATAATTGAAGTTAATGGTTATGCATTATACAGCACAAAAAAAAAAATAAATAAATAAAATAAAATAAAAAAATCGAGGGTCTCAATTCTGACTGATTGTTCACTTATTTTTTCCCATGTATGGACATTTCATATCACACACAAAATGGGCCAACCAAGAAAGAGTGGGAGCAGTGGCACATCTAGGGGTGGGAGCCCAAATAAACTCGCGGCTAAAGTTTCACCCCCCTCACCACTGATGAAATTGTTCAAAGCAAAAAAAAATCACACTAAAATAGATGACAATCATCACATAAATAACCAACTTTTGCGAGCTAGTGCCCCCTCACCTAATTCCCTATTCTCAGCTTCACACGATCCACCCCCTCCCATTTCCAGACACCTTAGTTACTGTATACCACTGTATACAACTAAAGAGTTTAGAATTATATAGTCTTTGATATTATCTTTAAAAGGAGAGACAGACGCAGTAAAACAAAGGCAAAGACGATAATTCTTCTTTTCGTAGAAAATTTTGATGTAATTACAATGTTTTAATTCCTTCCCCATTCCCATGTGGCTTTTACAAATAGTAATGAATAAAGTTACCACCATTTCACATGGCCAAATTATCTACAACACAAAATTATATACAGTATTTGTTAGTATACATTGCCAGAATAATCAAATCTTTACAAAAAATGAACCAAAAATATGACAATATGACTCCAAATAATATCAATAATTAAAATAACTAATATTTTAATTAATAATAATAATAATAAAACACACTAACAATACAAAACCCAATAACAACTTTGCGTACTATTTAGCCCTCTAGAATTTACAAATACTTTACAAGAGGAATGTTAAATGCGTCATAGTCTGACCTATGCGAATATCAACTTGATTTAAAATTAAACCATAAGAATCATCGACTGTGGAACCAAACAATCTCCTTCATCTGGCTCCAACATATATAACAAAAGAGTTTATTTGTAAAGTATTTTTTTTAACTGCATATAGCAATGTACATACATAATAAGTCCTATTAATATTATTATACTCATTCTTCCAAGTCACTATTTTCGAAAATGCAGTAGACTTAGAGAAAGCTTAGGCCTAAAATTTTTTAACAAACTTGGTACATCTTCCAATAAAAGAAATTAAGCGTGGACATCAAACATCAGCAACTTTTAAAATCATACATTGATCAGAATACAAATCATTACACTGCATGCTACATAATTATGCTTTTGGTCGAAATACAACAAAAACATTTCGACTTCTCAATGACAATATAAACAATATAAATCAAAATTAATATATTATTCTCATTTTACTCTTTTTTATATCCTCAATCATTTATAAAGCTGTCCACACAGCTGCTGACAAACAAATGTGATATTTGTCACAAAACATGTTATACAGTAGTGTGGACAGAATTTAAAATAGATGTTTGTACACTAGTTTTTACATTTTCATTGTATTCATGAAAGAACCCCACTTCCCCAATAATCAGCTTTTTGTAAACGCCAGGGTTACTGTCACAAAATATTGTCCAGAAGAAAATGTTTATATCGACCATGTAAATAACATTCAAATTAGTAATATTCAAATTAGGTTTGCTGCATAGCACTGTAAACGTAATATAAATAAAAAAATAAAAACAGAGCTCAAATAGGGACATAGTGTTACAATCATATGACGCATACAATAGCCCTTTTTTTAGTTGTATGAAACTAGTATGTTCGGCAGAATTTGAATCTGCAAACTTTCACTAACTAAGCGAGTGTCATACCATTTGAGTTATTAAAGCTACAGCTAGAAAAATTACCAGCAAATACATTGATTGATATTAATATTATTATTAATACATTATTAATAATAAAGATAAATTTAGTCCTTCAACATTTTAAATACAATAAAAATACAATTTTTATCATAGTCATATTTCTTACTCAGAATATTTAGAATTGCAACCAAAAATAAACTCTAAATTTTCTAAAAATGTATGATTGTTTTTTTGACATAGATATGTTGGACTTGGGATATACAACCAGAAAGAGCTTACCACCACGCAGTTACACATTTAAGCTAATAAATAAGTTGATGTAGGCTCTAAATAGATAGAAATCCTGGAAAATGAGGAACCAAACACATACTGTATTTCGTCTAATTTTTTTAAAATCATTACTTTAAATTTATATTGTTTTTTCCCCCTGTTATTGAAGTGTTACAATGAGTTAGCAAGTTTTAACAAAGGAAAATTAAGTAAATAAATTTGAATTCCTAGGGATTCGAACCAAAGACTTTAATCTATTGCTCTGGCGCCCTAATAATTAACCAAAGAAGTCACAGTGAGTTCTTACATTGGATGATTTCAAGTTGATATAATATTTAATAAGACAATTGCATTATTCCTTCTATGCATAATAAGAGTGACGTATCATCCTGAGGTATCTATTACATGATTGGCTGTGATGAAGAGAATACTGTACCACTGTACCATTAACAAGTGCATATTCTGTTGTACCATAATTTATCATGAGCTATTAATTGAAAGACATGATCAATGGAAGTTGCATCAACCAACTTACAGTTTGTCTAATTTGTGGTAGATTGAGAGCAAATTGATATTAATGTCAATATTGATATTAATGTCAATATTGATATTAAAATTAATTACATTATAAATTTTACTTTCAGGATCATTTCTATTTCATATTTTTTAAATATAAACATGAGGCCTAGCTATTTGATTCCAAATTCATTTTAACTGAATTTACTGACAACCGAAAATACAAATGAAATATAAGTACCCAGATGTCTTTCCAATTCATGTGAATTATTTAGGCTAATTGAATTTGTAAAGCAAATGAACTTTTATCAGGGAATCCCCAACCCATAAGATGATGTCATTGTTATTACTTAAGGAATCCCCACCTGTAAGGCAAAACTGAAAGTACACATAAGCAAGGAAAAAAAATCTACAAATTCTCTATTTTGCTTTTACAACCTACAATCATTTGGGATAAGTCCGTACTAAGTTCTCAATTTATTAAAACTCATCTTGGTAAGATGATGATGTACCTTTGGAATGTGGTCAAATAGATGCTAACTTAACTTGAAAGACAAATACACCATCAGTCATGATGCAACACAAGTGTTGTAGTTATATGTAAATGCAATTATGGTTTTGTAGCCTATATTAATTTTCAAATTAAATAAGAAAAATTATATTCTATATAATCATGATGAGCCTGCATTATTCCAATGTGTTGTCTGAAATACAAACATCCTCAGACTCCAAACATATAATTGGCTAATAGTAATATTAAATGTTTAGCTAAATAAATTGTTTAGCAAAATCAATTCAAATTACTTATTTTTCCTAACTGGTAGACTCAGGCATTCATTAGATGATTTCAGTGAGGTTACATTCATCCTTGATATAAATACTAACATCTTGAATTATCTACCTCTTTGATTGGCCATGAACCAGCAAATTTGCCATCATTTAATAAAAGGACCCTCTGAGCATTATAACATACTAAATTGCGGGGGAATGTTACAAAAACAAATGGCAATGTTACTTTTAAAATTCCCGCATTCTGTATATTATATAATATTTTAATATTACTGTATTAAATTTAAATAATCATAATTACTAACAATCCTAAGGAAAACCTTTCAGCATGCTTGATCATTTTACAGCTACATTAAAGAACACAAGGTATTATTTAATGACAGTGTTTAATCTATTTGTATATAGACAATTTTATTTATTTATTAATTTAACATCAGCATGAATAAATTAAATTCTAGAAGATATTAGGTGGAACATGGTTGATTATTTAACTACATACTTATCTTTGGCTAATAACTTAACTTCATAATATTCAAGGTATTAACTACTATCACACACACCATCTAGGGTGACATGCATGGCCCAAACTTAAGCCACCTAATTTACGGATTGTTGCTATGATTATGCATTGCTCTACTTTTTGATATGAATTCTTTCTTCATACTCTGGAAATCATCACATTTACTTGTGTATATGATCAACTGATTGAAAACAATGAATAATTATATCCTGCATGCAAACCAAAAGGCAGAACCTGAGGACAATGTTAGAGGGGAAAGCGAATACCTAGTGTTATGTGTTGTGCCCACCACGCTCAGATTAAAATCCTGATGCCTTACCACTATGCCACATATTTTGATATGGGATACCTTAAATTGTTTATTACATTAATAACTAATAGCACAACTCTGATATTTTATTGACCGATTGATTAAGTGATGGATGGAGAGACCTCTGACAGTTGCTCTGTTTATATTGTGAACACATTTCACAAAAGTGGGGATGCGAGCTTAGAGAGAGGACTTCAGCAAGCTAATAAATAATCTTATATCAATATTGTATTATTAGGAAAAAAATATACAAATAATCAACATAGCCAAGTTTTACATTCAGAAATGGTCTCTTGGTAAATACGGTAGACCTGATGCTAAATTAGGCAACAAAAAAGTCTTTAAAATGGTTTGTACAAAAGCAATTAGTTTTAAAGATTAAAACAAATAAATTTTGCTATTCTGCCATGTGTTATAAATATGCAGTTTAAAAGTTAAAGTTCAAATACGTATCTAAGCTGGACCATCTCAAGACTAGTGACTATCCCTTATACTGGAAAAAACCCATGGCCTACTGTATAACTGACTAGCTGGACTGATTCTAGGCCTAAAACACAACAGGTACCACCATTCAAATGCAGGAATGAGCATGCTTTTACCAGGGCTACATTTATACCAATGAAGATTCAATATTGGAAAATAATTTGAAAAACCATTTTTATGATCAGATAGATAGCATCTACAATTTACAGTTATTAGATTTTAGACAGCATATGTAAATGACCAACACATACATATAAATGTTTAAACATTAGCAATAAAAGATATGTATAATATTTAATTTATGTTGTAAAAAAGAGATGACAGTGGTGCAAAAGAATGGTGCAATTTTGTGGCAATTGAGGTTGGTTTATAACACTACTAAAATGGTCTTCCTCAAACTTACTGTTCATAACTTAAATCTCCCACAACCAAGGGTTTCAACACTTGTAGTTCTGTCATAAGCTGACACAAGAAAGACTATTTTGCTAACATTCATCATTCAGTGTGCTAAAAAAATTCAACATCCTGAGCTTGCTTTTTTGTAATTGGCTGGGAATGCATGTACATTAACATTTATACACACTGCAAATTGTTTTTTTTCCTACATTGGGGATTTTATAGACAGGTAATTCCAAAGGATAAACAGTAAATAACTGCATATCGTATCAAATTACATGTTACACTGATATAAATAATGATATGATATAAATATGTAACATACAAATACGACTTACAATATTTTCTACTTCATAAAAGCCATGAAGTATTTGCTTATTTGTCAATTAATTTGATTGTTCTGAGTTATCAAAGCATATGAATTTTATTAGTATCATTTATTATTGCTATTTTTCAAATGTGATAAATTGACTGCATTAAGCCTACAGAACATGAAAGTGATTTCAGCTCAGCTGCTTTCTTGCAAGATTTTTAACTCTCAACTTCAAATATCAGACACACACCGTGAGGAAAGTGCCCTGTTACCCTTATTATGTAAATAAGATCTCTGTTCTCATTGGCTAATCCATCAAACTTAAAATGTTGCATTGCGAATACATCAGGTAGCTGGTAGCATCGGGTAAGGACGTGCATTTAAATTGGGCAAATCTCAACCACAAGAGATATAAAGTACGGAATGGACCTTTCGGGTAAGTCCCGGCCCATGGATATTTTTGCTAAGGTCCCATATGACAGCGTAAATTCATAAAACATGTGCTTGCAGGACATGCCCCATATTTTTCAGCTCTGTTCTGATTGGTCAGTTGTTAAGTTTGATTGACATGGCGGAAAGGTCCATTGGTCCCACAGGGTGAAAACATAAAACACAACAAGTGGTTTCTATGAGTTGTCATGCAAGGCTGGCAGCTGAGGAAAAAAAAATCCCCTATGTGCAGTAATAATGTTGGCCAAGACTTGAAGGTTGTGATAACCTTTTAATGGGAAAAAACTAAAGTAAAAAGTAAAGGAAATATTAGGCAGAGACTACAAATGTTATGTTGGGTATCCAAAGTAAAAGAATGTTCAAGCTTATCAAAATCATAATTACAAGCATTATCTTTACAAATACCGCAAACTAGCTAGAAGATTACCTTGTAATCTTACATTTTTCTTTATTAAACATGATAGTAAGCGATTATTGATAGATTATCTACAATCCACAAATCAAGAATCGGGCAACCAATGCATGATATTTAAGTATAGGTATGTAGTAGTTTTGGCATATTAACCAAGGCAGGTTTCGCTATTGCTCAAACTTATGTCAATGGCTTTTAGGAATAAATATAATGCTTATCTACAACATAATGCCAAGATCAGCCGAAACCATCTGGCTTCTAACTATCCATGCCTATGTCGGCAAATTGCAAAGAGGTACTGAGTCCTGTCTACACTATTCAGTTTTATGAGACATATATGGGCACAAAGATGTCATATTACACCCAAATATGGCCATATCACATTTTTTTGTCACACTATTAAGTTTTTCAAGACAATCACCTGTGATTTGCCCATATATGGGGTATGCCATCTTAACACCAGCATCAACGGCCACCAAATGATAATTGACTTTCCAATTTATTCATATTCTCCACATTAAAGGCTTTAAAATGATGTGTCATTTTACTGGAATCGACTTACCATTGCCAAAGTTGTGACTAAAAGTATTAAGGGTTAAAAAAAAAATACTTAAAAGTATTAAGACTTCTCTGTACTGTATACAATACAGTGCCACATTCTGATGCTAATTACTCAGTCCAACATATAGCAAAAGTACACTGGTTTTGAGATGACACGCCTCATATGTGAGATATGATATATCATCGTCATATATGAGCAAAACATTGTACATATAAAATTTATTGTGTGGCCAAATAAAAAATTATCTTATCAACCTCTTTAGAAAACTGTAAATGATTAACTTCTTTTTAAAAATTTGGCCTTAAATTATGGAATTATGCTGTAATAGCAACAACTAATTTTCATCGATTCATAGTTTTTTAAAATATTCTATTAGACATGATCAACTGGGTTTGATTTTATTAAGCCTCAGTCTATTTTCTATTTAAAGATTAAATACATTTATAATTTATAAACATTATTAGTTTTTCACAACGGCTGCTAGTATAAAGATTCAATGTATAAACCTTGATAAAATGTAAACAACTTCTCGAATTAACAATATTTTCTGTAAATTCTTCCAGTACTGTACTGAATCTCAGGAAGTCATAACTATCCCATCATGCATTTTACCTGTGCATCATATATCCCATAGTCATAGTGCATTTGACTGTTGCATCATACAAATTCACTCTCTAATTCGGATATGGACAGCTGCCTAGGTCGCGGCTGTAACATTGGTTTTGTGTTGTCCTTCCACTGGCCCTCGACATCAGCGTCTAGTAGCGTGGTCTTGTTCGTCATCGTCTGAGTCTCGGGTGAGAAGGAAGTTTGGCTGGAAGATGGTGTACTACAACTGTTGTTTCGGGATTGGTTGTGGGTATGGGTGGGCGTAAATGAATCCGCAAATCCTAAAGAAATTTTGAAGTAAAAATGTACCAATAATAAGAAACACATAGAGAAAACATACTACACATTCTAATGTCAATCTTAGCATTTAAGGCGCACTCTTTCTTATATGTTAAGTTACGTCTGGTATCGCTATCCTTTTATTCGTCATTTTTTGTGAAATTTGTTTTTTGTTGTTGTTGATGGTTTTCTAAAGCTTTAACCACACTATCAGATTTTATGTGTCAAATCTGTGTGATGTGCCCATAAATAGTCCTGATGATGACATACTGTAAAACCTTGAATAGAAGCCCTGGGATTTTTTTTTCTTTCTTTTTTTGCGAACTTTGTATGGGCTTCTTTTCGTGATGGGCTTTTTTTTCGAGGCTACACTTGCAAAGTAAAAAGGGGGCTTTTTTTTCCCCAAAATGAATGCTGTAAATTTTGGGAATTATTACTAGAAGACAATAAATAGGGCCACTATAACATCAATCTGTATCATGGAGTGTATTAACTAGCATTAAACCATCTAAACTACTGTATAAACCAAGCGTGTTTTTTTAATTTATTGTTTCTTTGAAATTCATGTACAGTGTATGTACTTTACTATCTCGAAAAGAAGCCCATGCTATCTTGAAAAGAAGCTCATGGGTTTGTTTTCGAGATGGGGTTTTTTTCGGGGCTAATTTTGCAAACCAAAGTGGGTGGGGGGTCTTTAATTCGATATGGGCTTCTTCTCAAGATTAAGACCATTGAGGTTCTATTCAAGGTTTTACGGCATTACACCCAAATACTGGCATATCTCATGTGTTTGTCACATAAAATTTGGTTAGTTTTGATCAACAATAAAAATTAAAATATTTGTATTTACTCTTTGAAACTTCTATATTGTGTTAGAATTTTAGTTTTGGTATATTCTGTGACTGATATACATTTATCTGTTTGTTACTTGGTTTTTATATAGGGCCTTTCCTTTAGGTTACGAAGGGCTTTTTTTCCCCTTGTCATTGGGTAAACATTCATTAGTAGCACATTGTAGAAGTACTCAATTGTATCGTTTGCTAGATACAAACATTTATGTGATAATAAAAACAAATATCTTTTGAACAAACAGATCAGAGATGAATCATAGTCTTGAATGTTTTACCTATAGCATTCGGATGTGGCCCTGGTGAATGGTAGAGACCTTTAGAAGGGCGTGGGCGAGATGAGATATCCAATGTCTTTGGCCTCTCGGCTTGTCCATCCATACCTGAAAATCACAATTAAAAGATTGTTTTAAAGCAGATTTAAACTCAATTTCTTTACTCGTGCTCTACTCTTCTGCTTACTGATTTTATTTTCTTAATTAGGAAATGCGGCTATTTAAATATGGTTTGGTGGTTATGTAAAATACTGTATGTCATGATTTTTCTCAGAACTGAAATTCCACATTAATTTTGTATCAACTATATTGGGTAGATCACCTTCATCAAATATGTTACCTATATAGATGTAACATATTTGATAACATCAAGTGTAGTATAGGTAAAAGAATCTAAAACAAATACCAAGGTTGATTAAAACACAATGTAAGTATACATTTAAAAAAACAAAATATTTTGTATATCTAAGTACTAATAAAGAAAGAAATAAAAAACAATTCATACACACCAAAACTTGTCCTCCTAGGGGGTGGTTGAGGAGGGGTGGGAAGTCTTGTCAGCTCTGGGTGATTATTTGTCCAAGGGTCATTTTTAGTGGTCAGTATGGAGTCATTGGATGACGTTCTCCTGTATGTCGGAGTAATTGTGTTTAAGTTATCATCCGCGGATGCAGTCCTCCTATGCGTTTTCTTAACATTCTGCTCCTGTTGCAGAAGCGTAGCATCGCTCATTGAATACCGATTGATTTCGCGCGGCGTCGAATGGCTTGGCTCACCAATCGTAAAATCTCCCATCGAATATCGAATGGGTTTATTCTTGGAATGAGATGAATCAAACCCAGGATATGAATCCTGCCTATGAGGTGTACTCCTACCGGAAGAATGGTCAGAGGTTGGGATAAGCCGTATGGTGGAAGCTACTGAAAAATCTGACGTATAGTCCGACTCATCATCATCGTATTCTTGATATGGACCTGGATCGGAGGACTCACTTAAATGCCGAGCCCGTAGACTTCCGTTATTGTCTTTCATTTGTTCCAGCATTCCAGACTGATATATTGATAAATTTGTCCGCCGGATGTCAAAGCCTAACGCAACCGAAGAAAGAATTGCGGCTGCACCATATAGACCTATATTAGTCCTTTTACGACTCTCATTAGGGCTCGAGTTTCTGCTCGAAAGTTTTGAATGTTCGTTACTTTCTTCTGAGTCTGGCTCTTTTTGAACGTCCTTCCAATGTGGTTTGGGGGCAAAGAGTTCCTCTGGCCAACCGTCTTCACCAAAAGCTATGGGAAGAAATTCAACGATACAATTTAAATTTGATGTCATATATTCATATATGAAACATGGAGATAATATCTGTACATAAGCTGTCTAAATACCCAATCCATTTGTTTGATTTCTCCACGATATATTCTTTTTGTAATTCATATTAAAGATATTTATTTATTTGTTATATTCAGGTATACAAATTAGAATTAGCAGCAAGTAGTTATATGCTTTTAGTAAAGTAACATTTCTATATGAAGAGGATTAGATTCCAAAAAATAAATATATAAAAAAATATAAGAAATTTTACGTATTAAGTGAAAATCTGAAGTTTCCTCAGATTCAAAATAGACAGTATACTTTAATCTTCTAAATTCAATTATAAATATATTTTTTTAATGGTAAAATATATCTGGGGGTAACAGTAATCAAAATAAATGGAGCAAAAAATGTATGTATGTATGTAGAGTAGATTGTTAAAACTAATTTGGTAGTCTTAAGTTGAAAGGGGGGGGGGGGAGACATAGGAAATAAAAAAGATGGGCTTTTAATTTTAGCTTAATGAATTCAGAGTAGGCAAGTTAATGACAGATTTTCAATACTTACAATGGTCTCTGTCTCTTGCTAGATTTGAGTTTCCTGGCCAGTGCGTATGTATAGGCTTGATTAAGTTTGGTGTACTACTGAATTTGTTGCCCGTAGCGACTGATAGTGACCTGGCTTTGTTCTTGATCCCTTTGTGCCTGTCTTTTTGATGTACTGAACTTGGTCCCCAGGTTTTACCTTTTGGCTTCTTCGGTACTATAGGATGAAAACACAAATTAGAATTAATTTATTTCTGGGCGAATTTTAGGGCGGTAGTCAATTACATAACACTTAGACTAACACTCAGATGAATTAGATGTGACCTGCAATTTATACCCTATTCAGACTACACTCTGTTGTGATCGGTTTGCGATAGTAATCGGTGGTAATCCAAAACTGCATTACTCCCAATCGTATTCAGACCAACACAAAAACACTTTACATTCTAGGGCCTAGGCCTCCGGTGGCTAGGCTTATGTTGACTGAGCTCAACCAAACAATGCTTGTGGAATTCGTTGATTCGTTGCGATCGGATTTTGTGGTAATCGGAAGTAATAAAGATTGTAGCAGATTTTACTTTGCAGTTGGGTGCTAGTCTGAATTGGTGCTAGTCCGAATTGGGTATTAGATTCCACCAAACAACAAAAAATTATCGCTAATTAACATAAAAAACCATCATGAATTTGCAAAATATCACTTATCAACTTACAAGAAAAATTATAAATCTATCAATACTGGTAATTGACATTACATTGACATTTCTTGATATATCCTTAGATGTATGAAAACACTATAAAATAAGTATACAATCCATTATGCATAATTGTTTTAAGGCTGGGGTATGCGGATCACTGGAACCTTAACGTTCCTCCCCTATGATGCATAGGTTCTTTAGAATTTATTAAAAAAGAAAAATATTGTTGAGAACAATTTTATTTGTACCAAAGCATTTCCTTTAACGGACAAGGAAAATGTATTGTATCATATTATTATTATAATGTTATCATTATTTTCAACATTAATGTTATTATTTTCATCACCAACATCTTTTTTTCCCAATTTTGTGACTTTTCCAATTTCCTCTAACAGCAAGAACTTCCGTATAATTATTTGGTTCTTTCTTAATAATACATATTACAGAAGAAAACCACTAAAAACACTTACATGCAAGAACTACTCGTAACCTGGGTATAGGACTATTTGGAGGACTTTCTGGACTAGTGGGTGACCTTGGGTCATTCTTGTTATAACTTAACGTTGCTTGCACAGATATTTTGTGTTGAAAATCTGAAAAAGGAGAAGTTAGTATTAGATATTGCTTATGTGCTCAAAAATTAAACAGATTCATACAAAGCTATTTTATGTTACATCACAACTAGCAGCATTTCATTGACAGACAAATACATTTGGTACTGTAGTTTTTTTTGGGAGGCATGTTTCATTTCATTTCATTTCTTTAGACACGAGCGCCAAGGATATGCCAATAAGTGAACTTAATCACTGTCCTACGTGGCATATCCATTAACAACAGGGGACGTAATGGACCAGCACACCGGGATAAACCCCTACTCTTCTTGAAGAGTAGGGGAACTGGGGAACTGGGTTCTTTAAAGTGCACATGAGCCAAATGCGTACACTGGGCCTACGGTTTAAAGTTCTTATCCGAGAAGACTTGTTCCACCAACGGAACCACTGGCAAGTGAGCCGTTCGAACCAGTGCCGATATTAGAGCTGAAGGTTACGGTGCCCCTGACTTAACCGCTTGGCCAATCAACTCGCCATGTTAATCACAGTTCATGATTATTATATTAAAATCAATTACCGACATAACGATTGTTTGTGCTTCCGTAATCACATATCAAGGGCACAAGCATTTTTCCACTCGGTAGCTATCAGGTTGCCTCGTGTCTGGGACCAGCTCCCTAGATTGTTAACTGATGCTGCAGTTCTTGAAAGCCCATCCTCTTTTCTTCGAAAGGTTAACATCTATTTTGATTCACTTTAATGTTGTTTTTTCCCCCCAGTTTTTATTTTGTGTACCGTTGTGAGTTTTGCTGAATTTGGGGTTGGGTCAAGCGGCTTAGCTACAGTGATTTGGTTCACTTTGGTTGACCCTGGTCTTCCAAATTCCAGTTTTACTTTTGTAACTTTCTATTATGTTGTTTTAAAGACCTAACAAATAATAATGAAATGAATTAAATATATATATATATATATGTTCAACTTGCCGTTAAAATATTCAACGGCAGAGCAAGTAACCGGACTTACCAGAGGGCATACTAATTCGGTTGTGCTTTTTATCTTTCATTCGAGGACGTCGCTTCCTTTTCTTCGGTTGTGGTTTGTTTTCACTCTGTTGTTGGAATACAATGTGTAACTCCCTCTCTAACAGATCAATCTCACGTTGGGCTAGCTCCTGCTCTCGTTTCTTAAGCACCATTTCCTGTTCTTGTTGGTGTAATGATGCTCTCCGAAGGTCCTCTTCCCGGCTTCTCAATTCCTACCACAACAAAAACAAATAAAAACAAATAGTGGACTATCAGATGAATGTATACAGAATGTACTCTCAGAAGTGTCAAACCATCAAATAAACAAATCAAGTGTGTTGATGAACTAAAGGATGCTGTTAATGGTATACTAATGCACATCTAGCTTATCTAGCCACGAGGCTAAAGGCTCAAGGAATAAAAAAAAAATTTACAACCAAGAATGGCACTACATTGCCATTTACATGGGTCTTCACATTAACCCAGTTTCTCAGTTAAAGACCAATTGCTTTTTACTTCAATACTCTACATTATTTATGCAGCATTAGGTCTATAGTTATATCTATGGGGACATGCATAAGATGCACACTAGTCAGAAAAATTTCTCATCCTTCACTATCCCATCCTTCTCTCATTTAGTGCAACCATTCTCCAACCACTAGAATACTATTACATACACCACTGTTAAAACACAACAAAGATTTGGAATTGCAAATTTAGTACATTTTGAAAAGCAGTTGATAATACTATAGTAATATACTGTTACTGATAAGAAAGTATAAGGCAAACTCCAGGTATTGAAATGCACGCCATCATGTTGGAATTCCATATTTTAACATTATTTATGTCACCATCAGGATTAGTAAAAGTGCAACTTAGACTGACATAGCCTAACAGACAGCAGACTTCTCAAGTATTATGGAACTTCCGTAGTTAGGCCTATTTCTTATGATTTGCCTAATTACGGACGCACGGAAATAGACAAAAATACTACGAAATTTTATCATCGGCCTAGACCCATAAATAAATAGGTCTAAAGTCCAGAACAAATTACTTTTCCATCAGGATCTTTGGTTACATTGTCCCTAGACAACTAATACTTGTCCGATTACTGGTAAATTGTTGTGAAAACTAAGAAAAAGTGGCCCGAAAATCTGCACCCTGTCCCATTTGTTTGAAATTCCACATCGAATTACAGACAATCAGGCCCATTTTCAAAAATAATTATAACTCCATACTTATATCTTGCACTCAAGGCAAATTATTATGTGGTGCTATGGAAATTTTTCATTTATTTTAGAAATCTGAAGACATAGTTATGGAAATGCATTTTATGAACTTGAGAAGTCTGCAGACAATGGACCTTTCCGCTAAGCTCCGCCCCTTGGATATTGTTGCCAAGGTCCCACAAGACGGCAGTGTTAAAACATACGCGGACACGTGCGTTTGTGGGACAACACGTGTGTTTGTAAGACGCGCTCGTATTCCTAGCGCTGTTCTGATTAGTCAGTTGTTAAGTTTGATTGACAGTCCGGAAAGGTCTATTAGTCGTAACTGTCATTCAAAACAGTGAGCAGTGGTTTAATTTTTTAAAAAAATATTATCCTAGCCATACTTTTTCTTTTGAGCGGATGAGACTGAACATCTCCTTAATCTCCTGCTTCCAGTCTTGCTGGAGTAAATGGAATGAATTTTGTGGCGTGTCCATAAACGAGGACTCCGATGCATTGTGAAGACGGTCAAGTATTTCAGGGAATGTCGCCCTCTGATGTGGATCTTCATGCCAGCAATCTATAAAATTAAAAAAAAAAACAATCGAGAGTGACTAGCTGGATAAACTCTTGCTTTCTGTTTTATGTTGATTTGTTTTAATTCATTTAAAGAAACTGTATCTATTTATAGATCAACATTCTTCATCAAGATCAAAATATAGAGGTTAAAGATACTTGGCTTCCAAGGGAATGATGTGTAAAAAGAAAATAATCATAGAGTGGATTTATATACCTGTAAAAGAAAGGTAAACATTTATGAACTTAAGGTATATTAGGGTCTTATCTTTCATCCTGGCTACATACAAGTTTTCACATGTTTATTGCAGTGTCCCTTTAAGAGTCTGCATATTATTGTTTTTATATTACTATTAGTATTTACAGTTCTCACTAATCACAAAACTTCTCATTTAAAAAATTACTCAGTTTTAAGGATTAACCAGTAATCTACTCAATTTCAAAATATGAATTAAATTGAAACCTCAACAGAGTGTAAAATACCAAATTGTAGGGTCATAATCAGGTATGAAAAGAAGAATTGTATTAAAACAATAAATTAATAGCCACCAAACCACAAGCTCTACAATAAAAAAAAAAACACTGTAAAGCTAAACAATTTAACAGAAGTAGTTTTCATTTTCAAGAATCTATTTGAAAATGAGTTGTTTGTTTCTATAGTATGTTGTGTATATTATCTTTAAATACAGGCTCCAGAGAGAGAGAGAGAGAGAAAAGGTATATGTTCAAAAATATTCTAATGCATTGAAGGGGTGTTTGAGGAAATAATTGGCAATGGCTAAGGATACAAATTTATGAGAATTAAGACTGGGAGAGATAACTCCCTTTTCAGCAGATTTTTAATTACAAGTTAGAAATTTGTATCTTGTTAGCCATTTCCGATGTCTTCAATCACCCCTTTGATATCTTAAAATAATATTTGTTCACGATATTAAACAAATGTTTCCCTCTCATTAGCCTGGCTTTAAAGAAGTGGAGCTGTGCTGTAGTTTGGTAGTTTAAATGTTTCACAGCAATACAATATGCTTAGATCTCACGGTATACCTTCCATTAGTTGTGCAAATTCATCTGGACATGTTGTTGGAATGGGTAGTGTCAATTTGTTAACGGCAACTCCGTAAGCCACTGCTAAACCATCAATTCCCTTATAAGGTGTTTCGCCGGTGAGTATTTCCCACAAAAGAACACCGTAGCTAAAAATAAATATAATCATATTCAATATTTGAATTTATTATTATTAAATAAGAAATCTTTTATGAGATTTGTAAACAAATACATTAAAAATGTAAAACAATAATGACATATTGATTATTATTGTTTACTTTCAGAAAATATTTCAGCTGCTCCCAAATTATTTCCTATTCTTCCATTATTCTTTTATTTTTATTATGTGTTATTTTTATTAACATATTACGTACACATACATTCATTCATTATAAATAAGCTTATTTTTAATTACACTATGTTATAAGGTTGTATTATTTTTCTATCTTTGTCAATTTAAGGTCGGAGGTATGTCCTGGTCTCGACCGTTTAATGACAATATTAGATAGGCATCTTCATAAGACTTCTACGAATGGATACCTTGTTCAAAGCAAGAAATCACGTTTTGTCTTTACCTAGTAGCACTCAATAGTATTATTTGGTGGGAATTTTTTCATATTGCTAAAAAAATATTGATTAATTATATTCAATATATTTTGATTTATAAAACAATAATAAGAAATCTTTTAATATTTATTATAATATTCTCTTTGGGTAACAATTCCTACAGTAGTACAATATTTCTCAGCATCTAGGTACTATAGCTGTTAACAAAATGTAGACTAGATGGAATAACTCTATTAAAATTGTTCTAAATCATTCTTAAATATGACATAAATAAACGGTCTCTCCTCGAGTAAAAGCTGACATATTATATGTCAGCTGACGTCAATGACGATAAATAATTGTCTTCACAATGAGGACGGCTTGCAACCCTAGTAACAAGTAAATGACAGAACGTAACATTTTAAAATCCCTCCTACGAATTTGCATACTGTAACAGACCAACCACCATTTAACTAGCATTTCATCATGTACAGTGAATATATTCATTATATAATGACTTCTGATTTAATGTAATGGGGTACAGAAGAGATGTCAGTAAGGATAAACAAGGAATATAATGAAATAGAGAAATGTAGAGGATAGGTAAAGGACTGTGTAAGGGGTACTGGAGAGATAAAATGAGGGGATATAGAAAAGCTGAATATGGAATGAAACATCTTACTATTAATCATTATAAACTTAATTTATTTATTTATATTAATTATTGCCAAATATCAAAACAAATGAATTAGCAAATACCTCCACACATCACTGCTCTTGGAATAGGTTGAGGATTTGATGACCTCTGGCGCCATCCATGCATACGTACCAGCCGCACTCATTCTTGTCGTCTTGTACATTTCACGTGCAAGGCCTAAATCTGTGATCTTCAGCGTTTTACCATATAAATCATTATTGTCTATTTTTTCACTGATCAATACTGAGAAATAAAGGGAAAAAAATGATTAAAATTAATATCTTAGGAGTTTAATAAAAAGTGTAACAACATAAAAGGTAACAGTAATCATAAACATAGATAACCCATAATCTGAAATGTGTATGGGCAAAGTCAGAGACTACGTAACCTAGCAACCATACAGAAGCGCTAATAATAACTTCACTTCCATCATTCCACAAGATTTTATGAAATATTGTGTACTTTGGGAGGTATGTACATTTTAATAATATCTGTTCGTCTTTCAAATATTCAATTTTATACTTGTTATGAGAAATTATACATTATTGATAACAACAATAACGATTGTCCAATATTTAATATACCAAAACAACAATAACATTAATAACAACTAACATTAGCAATGCAGAGTACAGTATACTAATCATAACAAAACAATAAAATAAAATTAACATAGTGATATTTATGATTATAATAATAATAGGACACGATAATGACAACTGCAATAAAATAATAATTGTTTGGATCATAAAGTATATGCAAATAAATGGTAATAAAAATGTTGACCCTAATTTTGATCTAAGGAACTCCCCTAATATATTCCCTGGAGGCTCTCCCAACTTGCTACCAGGGCTATTTACTATACTCCCTACCTTTCCCCATTGTACAATATTTTACTTAGTGTTCTTGGAACTGTCTACAATTGATAATAAATTAATACAGCAAAAATACAGTATAGGTAGTAAATCTAAAATCACTTCTGTAGCAAAGCTGGGAAGATAAAAACCATTTCCTTAACATACAAGATACAAAATATATTTATTTTTCAACGTGAACAACTTGGTTAAAATGAAAGGTCTAGATGCTTCAACAGAGAATAAAAATAAAGTCTTAAATGAAACACAAATAGATGCAAAAGACTAGCTACAATAAAGAAACATATTGCAATAGAAAAATTGGAACTTGAAATACTTAATAGGCTAACTAAAACTACACAAATGGCAATGCATATTTTTAAATACAGTAATACAATAAAAACAACAGATACATCTATGTATCTATATCTATAACCATGAATACCCGTATGGAATTAACACACTGCCTTAATTCCAAAATAAGTATCTTCAAATAAAAGTAATAAAGTTGCTTTTCTTGAACTCGGAGCAAAGTTTATATCGTATTACGTACAGTATTCATGGGTGATTAGATATTAATAGGTATAATTATATTATGATCCATGGCGGGCCTGCAGTAGGACATCAAACAGTGTGGATGTAATAGGAAGAAAAGAACTTTTGCGCACCTGTGAATTATGAGCCTGCCAACAGTGCAGTGATTCTGGATCCTCAGCTTGGGTTGTTCTTTTTGGTTTTTTGGCTTAGGATAGATCTTTTACTTTTTCCCATTTTTTCCTTTCGGTTCACTCAGCGCATAGAGACCTTATTACCAAAGATGGTATGTTTTAATTTCTTCTAAATCTAATCTAGGGACCATTTAAATGTATAGCAAATTGAATTTTTTATGGTCACTTAAAACATAGAGTTTTGTTTGAGAATATAATTTTTGTTGAACCAGCCAACATGAATAAAGTTAGAATTTGAGATTCCAATTTGTCCTTTGAGAAATATATGTTGGAAATGACATTTAAAACGAGAATGACTCCATTTAAGCTTTGCAGTAAAAGCACAGCCTTACACCATAAATTCTGTCTCAGTAGGCTTAGCCTAGATAGCCATAAAAAATGATGACACTAAACCTCTTGAAAAGTGATAAGGAATTCTGAGCTTTACATACTATAATGGATGCAGTGGGTAGCTTCATCGACCTACGACACAATCAGTTGCGTATTAAAATGGAGGGGAGGGGGTGCTAATGAGAGATGCAAAGGTAAAAAAATGGGCTCAATGATTAAGTATGGGGATGCTAGCTTGAGTACTGTACTTTTGATTTTATTTTTTGTTTTGAACATTTTCCAAGGGAGAGTGTGAAGATGCAAGTTTTTTTTGCAATTTTAAGAAAAATAATTCTCCTGGGGCTACAGTCAAATGTAGTAGTCAATTTTAAGATTTTTGTAGTAAAGAATTCTGTAAATTATCAAAATAAAATTTGTTTCGATTTGCAAGCATTGAAAGTTAATATATTATGGTTAAGGCTAGACTAGTAGTTAAATGCTACTAGTTTTCAAATTGCATTTTTTGAGGCTTAATCAATATTTTATGACAGATGTAGAGTATGTTAATATCATGAGACAGACCAAATAAAATTTGCAGTGAATTGTTGCAGATAATCAACTATAACTAGTAAAGGTATAAAAATAACCAGAACTATTTTCATTCATTTGCTGGTAAGAAATTAATTTAATAACAATGTTGCAGGTTAAAAAATAACTGAATGTTATGACTACAGCTGTCCATCATGCTGCATAATTCCCAGTACAATCAGTTTATGTAAACATTCCAGGTGCTCACCTACAAGTTACCTCTTCACTTTACAGACTGGATGATGAAGTCATTTTCTATTTTTAGACTGTGACTCATACCCAAAGTCATCCCCCATTGATACACTGTATCAAACGGCCAATCACATCAAGTGTATAATGAGTGAGACCCGCTCAGTGGCTCGTTGGCAAGAGGGCAGGGTACAGTTGTGTAGGTATGAGTCATGAATCTAAATAGAGTTGGTATGCCCTGGCTTTTGTATTAAAGTATAATAGTATTATACCTACACAACTAATCTTGATGTAACTTGTCAAAAAATAATTCTTACATTGAACAACAAAATCCCCATAAACACAAAAAAAACAAAACAAATATTCCTCGTAAGAATCACCTCATACTACGGTTACACCTGTTACGCTCAGGAAGGTAAAATTGATATTGACAATACTGAGCATGCTCAGTGAGTCTGGCAGATGTCAGTGAACAGTAGCTACCAGTGAGTCATGAAGCTAAATAAAGCCGGTATGTCCTAGGTCCTAGCATTTATACCGTTAATACTAACGTAATGTTTGTTTAAATCACAAACAGTTTTTAATATAAAAATAATGCTAAAAAACAAACAGTTTGTATAAAATATCCAATCTCATTCAAGTGATCATAAAGACATTCTTTTGAAGAAAAAAAATTACAGGGTTTAGCCAACTAGGGACTGTCACTTTCCAAGAAAGGTAAATTGATTATCTATTGACAAGTAATTAACACTTCCTTTATAATTAATATTATAGATCCCTTATCGAAAACGACAGACAACAATGGAACAGAGATTTTTAAAATGACTCACTTATCACAGTTTCTATAACAAATAATTGATTATTTCTGTTCACTACACATTGACAACTAATATTATTATTTGCATTTGTTATTGTAAATTTGTATAAAAAAATGTTAATTGCAAAACAGACTTGGGTGTGGTCATCATAATAAAATATTGTTGTGACCTAAATTTCATTCACCTGTTGTGACCTAAATTTCATTCACAATTCTTTGCTACATTACTATACTGTATAATTTATAGTAATTATTAATAACAATTAAACAAAGATGAACATTATTTTTATAGTTTACTAAATTATTTCTTCCATTTTGTTATTTTTTTTATTTTGATGCATAGTAGATGATTTAGATTAAAATTTTGGATGTGGAATAATTTTGAATATAATTTCTATGAATTGAGACAAACTTAGAAAATGTGTCTTGCCCAATGACACAATGTGACCAGAGTTAGACTCAAACCCACAGCTTATCAGCAGTAAGCCTGAAGTCCTACCGATGTACCACAACATGCTTCCAGATAAAAGTGTACTAACAGATATTTGAAAGTGTTTGAAAGATATTTGAAAATGTTTGGCTGATATGACAGCTAATGCCAAATGCAACTACAATACAAATGTGGGTTTAGTTCAGCAAGTAAAATGCTCTTTCTTTTATAAATGCCCACATTTGTATAATTTGATTGGCAGACAGAATTACAAAGTGGGTGTGGCTACAGCAGCATTTTTTAATAGCCATGTCATGGTTCACAAGCTTAAGAATAAAATATAATTGTTCATCACTATTGTGTCTATTGTGACAGCAATGCTGTAACACACAATTTTTATCAATTGCGAATGGATTAGGTTAGTATTTAAATAAAAAAAAAATTATGTCACTATATTTTTTTTATTGCATCATCATAGGTGAAAAAAAGGTGTGGTCATTATATATGCCTCTAAATATATTGTAGTAGTAGCTTTGTATTTAACATATAGCAACACCTTTAACTATTATCATTAACTATAAGCTGGCATATATACAAAATTTAAGTCATTACTATTAAAGCAAGCACTGAATTCACTTTTCACAACATATTGGGATTTTCCAATGAATAGTTTATTTGCAACTTAAAATCATGGAAACTGCACTTATCTAGCTGGGTAAAATATTAAATTATGTCTTTTGTAAGACTTTACAAAGACCCAATTTTGTTGTTAAATTCTATGGTCATAAATTACTGAATGAATTAAAAGTGAAATCATTACCTGAAAACATGAAAACTTTTATTCAGAAAAACTTTAAAAAAAAAACAAAACCAGGATCTCTAGTTATGTTGATGATAAAATTAAGTTACCAGTTCTATTGTTCATTAAATAAAATTTCACAATTAACAGAAACATAATCTATGGTATAATATACTTTTTGCATGTTACATTTTAAATTTAACTGTTTATGTACAATTTTTTTAAGGCATCATTTTGAGACAAGTATTTACATTCTACAGTAATAATTTGATTCCTAAATTATAATTTACATCTTTCATATTTTCAAAATTATTTTCAGAATTATACAATTCAGTAACAATTTGCAACATGTACATATTTATATATTATGTATAAATACGAAATTTGCCGTAAAATATGCAATGCAAGTACTATACATGTAGAAGCTCTGTTTACTGTAGGTGCCTGCACTGTCAGTGTCAACTGTGATTACTTACATCAATGATGCAAATTGTGAAGGGTGTGGTTGTAATCTACACAGACAAAAGATCATTATAAATCACTTTAGTTTATTCAACCTTCAGCATTCTAATTAATTTTTGCTCAATGCCTGAAAATTTGAAATATACTAAACTTAAATCATCATTTTATTACTATACTAAATTAATAATATATTATAATAAACTCACATATCACATAAATTATATTTGTTACTCTAGTAACTAATTGTTCAGCCAGTAAGATCTCTGATATCAATGATATAGCTTCTTAAATCTAATCCACTTGATTTATAACTATTCAGTCACTACATAATTAAATTAAGAGATTAAATTTTCATATTCCATCAGCTTCAGCATTCCATTGTAATCTTTCAATCATATTATTATTGAACATTTTTACAACAATGGAATAAACATGTTATTTAGGAGTACTTCCAAATGCTTCAAAGAAATATGGATGATTCTGAAAGCTTAGAGAAAGCATTACTAAATGTATAGAATTATCAAAGATACTAACTCTACATACAATAATACTACTGTATCACTGTATAATAATGCATTATGCTTCTGTACAACAGATAACATCCCACATGTCAATGATAATGTGATAATATTAAACAGTTATGCGATATACATACAAGCATAGCATTCTACAACAGATTACAATGCTACAGGTATTCACCTAATTTCTTAGCAAAGTGCGAAAACACACGCACGCGACTACACGTGCAGCATCCACTGACCATATGTACCCCCGACTGGATTTATTCAGTCCAAATATAGGCCCTACTTCACAAACACAGGGAACAAACGGCTTAAACATCGCTTCCGAATGACGGTCCACTTTATTATACTTGCATTTCTCCCCTCCACTGGAACACAAGGAGAGCAGTAGATGGAATTGAACCGGGTACCAAAGGTTAACAAGGGATCTCCACGGTTCAGCGCACACAGACTTGGCTACTACCAGTTGTAGCCAACTAAATCCATGCTGCTCTCTTACTTACAACCATTTAGTATGCAAACTAATACAGCAAGAGGCAAGTATGTCAATTTAAAGCCTAGAAATGACAAGTGGTTATTAGTATTGTACAAGTGCAGTTCGCAGCGACAAAAATCATTGAAAATTAATTAATGTAATGTCAATGAGAATGCAGATATCTTTGTAGCAATGATTGTTTGTAGCATTTTTGTAGCACCAATTGTAGCATTAATTGCAACATGCTGCAAATGTACTAATTGTTGTACTGTACATCAATGTAGCCTTATTTTGAGGATCATTGTTGCACTCTTACACTAAATAGAGGATCATTTATAGCATCCTGTTATAATAGTAAATCCTACAACAATAAACTAGAAGTTACAATTCTCATTAAATTAATTAATTTTCAATGATTCGTGTGATTTTTGTGGCTGCCAACTGCACTTACATGCACATAATAGGCTTTGAATTTTTAGGTATGGTATGTCTAGTATAAAGTAACAATGGAATACCTTACTTTCATGGTCTGACAAACTTGGAAAGCTATGCTAAGTCAGGGTCAAAGTGCTGTGAAAGCGATTGTTAAATGCGTGTGACAAAAGTTAGTCCGTAATAATCATAGTAAACAAAAATTGAAGGTATAGGTTGCACTGGTTACACAACTAATACAGGCACTCAATAGACCAAGTACTAATACTACAAAAACAATTTTAAACATTCCTCAAATAAATGTACAAAGAGAATTCAAACAACAATATCTATTACTGTACCACAAATGCTTAATAAGTATAAGAACAAAATATGTAGAGTTTCATCCAGTTTTTATTTTATAAAATAGAAGAACTACTTTTCCATGGTCTTCTGGTTGTTAATTTTTTGTTTATTTGTCTATACAATGTTTAATTACCAAAACATAAAAGGAACACAAACTATGTTTTTTTTTAAAATTTATTTAGCAACATCATTACAATGGATATTAACCTCTTCGTACTATTTAGTTCATATTTTTACTTACTATTATTACTACCTTTTGTGTATTTTATCATAAAAAAAATAATAGTAATGTCAGTTCTTTTTAAATGATATACATTTGCAGTAATGTGCATTTATATATTATTTCACTCAATGTATACAAAGTAAAATACAATCCACACACAGTAGCCCTTGGCTGCAACACAATATTGATAAAAATATGGTATAATTAGATCTATGATCATTGTATCATAATCATAATCATAATCTTTTGATTTTATCATCACTTTCAAATATTAAAGTAATAGTAATACTAAATCTACTGTACTATGTGCCTGTTCTTTTTCTCTGATATATTTAGATAGTATGACTGTATTCATATTTCACTCAGTGTAAGTCTCTAATGGAGAATCCTTTTCAGCCATACCTGTGTAGGCTGCCATAATGATTCCTAATAGATTTATAGTTTTAATAGAATTTCTACTTTATACTTTTTATTTTGTTGTATTTTCATATTTAAATGCTACGTCTATTCTAAATTTATATCCAACAATCCATATCATTCCTTTGTTTACAGTTTTAATGCCTTGGAAATTTAATTATATATCATTATTTTTTTGCATTTTTTAAAATGAATTCAAATGTTGGCTACCAATAAAAAAAATTTATTCTTTCAATGATCTACCATAACTTTACATTAATTTACTTATACAATGAAATTTCTTTTTTTTTCTTTTGGAACCAGTCACCTTGATCTAGTCTACACCTCAAAAGGTTAAAAATAAACCCCTTGATTATAAGTACTGTACAACACAAACAAATTGTGACGTCAATAAAGTCAGATATTAGCAGCCAGTAACTGATACAGTATTTGTTCTCTGCTTAGAAAATTGACATTTAACCATGTTCAACAATAGTATTACATTGAAGTTTGACAAAAATACAGAACAGTATTAATAGGCATCAAAGTTCAAAAATTCCATATCCGGATATTTGGATTTTGACAATTAGAGAATAAAAGTAGCTTACAGTACAAATGTACATCTTACCTTATCTTTTAACAGACACTATTTAGTTATTTTATGGGAACATATTTTAAAAATATACTGGTAGTTAAATACATTAATAACATACCGTACTTCAGGAGACATATACCTAGAAAACCTTGTTAAAGGTTTAGCATTAGCTAAAACAGTATGAACATTAATAACTACTGACAATATTATGCGTACAATGACCCAGGATTTTGGACTACGTGTAAACATTGCTAGACAAACAAATTACCCATCAATAATTGACCGTCAACTGTGAATAGTACAGTACAGTATGCTATAACTGTATGCTAGGAGTATTCTTATTTATAGACAGCAAATACGTTTTGCATTTTAAATTAATATCCTGATGAACTAGTACAGAAGTGCAACAACCACTAGTTGTCAGTGGAACATTTACATTTTATTTTTTAAATTCCTTTAATATTATTATTACATTACTTCATATTCGAAGGGTGAGGGAATTCCACCCTTCCTCAAGGCAAGGGCAGTTCAACTATCTTTCTTAACGATTAAACTAAAACAAGGATATAATGTGCCATGGCAATTATTCATACAGTATCTATATGGCAATTCATTACACTTAAGGTATAAATTTAATATATTTCCAATTTTCTTTTGTACAGTACGACAAATTGACCTAAACTTTTGTTATACAGTATTTTATTGAAATGCATCTAAAGGTCTACAGTGTTTACAAGAGCAATGTTCATAATCATATTCATCTTAATTAAATCATTACAGTAGGTCTATTATAGTATTACTACATATTGGATTAACAATCCACACCACAATGTATTTGTATTATATATTACAGCTACTCAGTATGAACACCCTGTTTGTATCCAATTATTATACTTACTTTACAGTATAAAATAAAAGTTAACTTGTGTAATTGATAATCATCTCTTATCATATTTATAGGCCATGTACTGTTGTACTTTTTGCATTTACATACACTGTAGATTAACTTCTTTCATTTCTGTTTTGTTCATTTTTTTTTTGGGATGGAGCATTTGGATACAGTCTGATGCGTGCTACTGTTAGAAAATTGATAACCAATAAATATTGTATACTGAGCTCAAATCTTGAAAGTTACCGTATATAAATTACTGTAAGCTCAATAAAACAAAGATCTCTCTCAGCTATAAAGCAGTACACTGTATTGTATTGCGTTTCTGGCCACACTGGTGTAGAGTACTCTGTACATCAGCTGACAATCATACTATGTAGGTCAATGACAAAGAGGGTCATTTGTGCAAAAGGGCTGAAGTACCAGTGCAACATACATCAAGAAAACAATAGATGTTTCTTGGAAATGTATTTTAAAATGCGACTAACAAGTTGGTTTTATAATGCTTTCAATAAAACACCAATTAATATTATCCTTCCAACATTATTTTTGTTAAGTGGGTGTATATGGGTCTTGTGTATTTTTATCCACTGTTAGATTTTAATGCTTTAATATTTTCAAATCTACCGTACAGGTTGTACTCTAAATCATGTAAATAATAGCATTGCGCTACCACCTCAGGGAAATAAAGGAGGCCCATCGTATTTAATACACTGTTCCTACAGTACCAGCAAAATATTTAGTTTTACAGATCTAGGCTGGTTACTGTATCTGCCCCACCCTCAGGAATTTTTCTCTGGTATTTCCACCCCCCTCCCCCTGTAGAGTAATGCAATGTTTATCTTGATAATTGACTAGGTCCCAGTTACTATATAGATTTTTCATTTTATTTTATATTTTCCATATATTATTCCATTTGAATTGAATAATATAGGAATTTAAAGGGGAAAAAATCCAGTGATTGGAACAAGCCCACAGGACACTGTTAAGAAATATTGAATTTACCAATGACTATGTAACATATTTCGCATATTTTGGTAATAATTTTGTTATTTACAGGGAAAAGTATTTAAGGGCCTTGTACCACTTACACAATTTTGAATTTGTATGAATTGTAAGGCCTTGACCAAGAAAGTTCCTAATAACATGAGAGAATGATGCCACAATTGAAGTGGTGGGCTTTGAAATGCCAATTAAAAAAGACGGCAGTATTGAACAACACGTGACACAAAATGAAAGAAAATAAGGTCATCATCATACACAGTATTCACTGAATGTTATATTATAATGATGTTATATAAATATTTTTAAAAATTACACTGTTGGTTTGTGGAATTGCCCTGTTAGTGGTCTTGTCAAGCCACCAGGTAGCTTTCCAAGAAAGGAAGTAAATTAAAATTTGCTACTTAAAATAGTAAATTGTAGGCCTACAAAGAAAAACTACTAATTTTTTACGGAAGTTCAATATATAATCAATACTTCAAACTGGTGGAACAAATTAATAAATATTTAATGGCTAAAATATTTTACTAGTTTTGGAAACACAGAATTTGTTTTATTTTTCAGCCTGTGTATAGTGCTATCAGCAAACTAAAAAAAGATTTTCAAAATCTGGTCCTCCAAGCTAATTTAGCTAAAATGATGTTAGTACAGAGAAAAATCTTAGCTGACGTGTTTTTTTTTTTTTTTATACCATAGCGGGTGACCTTCCTAGCATCCTAAAATTGGCTAATATTCAGGGGCCCTCTAAAATGAAATGCTTTGTCAGTAAGTCTCATTACAGTTGCTTAGGGAGTGGCATATTTTAATTGTAAGGGAAAAAAAAATTATGTGCTGTGACAGGAATTGAACCCAGCACCCTGGGATTGGAAGGCAAGCATCTTAACCACCAAGCCACATCTCCACCACAAATGTTGGAAATAAAATAATAATTTTGTGATTTATACCTGTACAGGTATTAGTAATTTTACTATAATGTACAGGAAATTTTTTTCTAATTACTAAAAATAAGTTTTCCAAATATATGATGTACAACACAAGGATCGGAAATAGATTTATTTTACGCATCATGTTGAGGGATAAGAGTTAATTATTTTTTATATTTCAGAAAGTAGTAGTTAGCAAATTTCAACCACAAAGTACTGTTGCCTACAGCGGGAAGAAAATCGTTTCTCGTACAACTAAAAATTCCTACATTTAATGTTTCTTCCTACAGTACATATTATTTCAGCCATTGCCGGCCTATATAGAGTTAACAACTAAAAAGAGATATTCGTCGTCTCGAAAGCTTCAGTACTATATATATCTGTCCATTACTGTCTTATCTACAGTAAAGTGGGTCAGACAGTTGTGTGTAATTTAGCTTTGCAGCACAAGTTTTAAAATCATTTCCATGTTTGTGTTATTATGAGAAGACATTTTTTACTTTGATTGCCTCGTCCATTTGGATTGGATGTTATGCCAATGATACCACGTCTTTACTTTCCAGGGAGGATAAAAAACCCAATTTGTGAAGAAAACTTCTCTATTAGCAACACTAAAAACTTTTATGAAGTATTTACTACGGACGGGGACCAGGGAGACAAAGGACCAGACAGGGACCTCTGAACCTCACACTTAGACCCCTCTGTCGGGGAATTTCTAGCCAGGTCATTGGGAAAATGAAATCCCGTCCACCGAAAGTACAATTTTGGTATGCCTTACTAAGCTGTCAAATTTTAGGGATTAAAAACTGTTTAGTGCAAGCAGTGCTACCGTATGTGCGAGGTGTTGTACCGTATACTATCGCGACCGTATGGGTAACAGTGGTAGCGCCAGATCTTCCCCGACAGGGGGCTGGAACCTCCAACAGGTGGTTAGTACTCCCGACAGGGGCCTGTTAACTTGCATGGTCTTCTATCAAATCACCCTTTTTAAATAAGAATACTATAACCAATACAATTATTTCCCCGACGGTGGAACGTTGAGAGGGGGTGCTAGGCATCCCTGGGGGTGGACTCCTTGTCTGGGAGCTTGGACCCCCTTGTCGGGGAGGCTTGGACACCCTTGTTAGGGAGCTTGGTCCCCTTGTCGGGGAATTCCTAGCGCTGCCCCTGGGTCGTCAAGATGCTTGCTTTCAAATCCTAGGGTCATACATTGTTCATATCCATTTTTTTGACACTGCAGTATTATCTCTAAATATTTGTGTGGTGTGCCCATATGATTATGCCATATTTATACTCAAATCCAAATCCAACCATAGGACTGTGAGTGTAGAATGTTTAAATTTAAATACAGTAGGCAACAACAAGGAATTAATGAAGCTACCCAAAACACCAAAATAATATGAATGTCAAATATTATTTAAATGATGATCTCCTCAGAAAACCTTGCACACAAAATATGCCTGGAATTTGTATTGTTCCTATGTACTGTATTCTCTAAGTTCAATTGTGTGTTTTGATCTTTTATTAGACTTTCTCAAGTGACGGTAGTCCCAAGTTTATTTGATAATAGACAATATTCATCCTAAAGATACCAATTAAAATGTAACATACTAAGCTCTCCATCATGTGATTGGTCAACAGATGTGATGTATCCAGATGATAAGTGCACTGATTAGAATGTACTACTTGTATGACAACATGTTTACGTAGTAATGTTACAGTAAGTGTTAATACAGAGCGTGTTAAAAAAAAATTTTTTAAATGATGGATTATGTATACAGCAGAAGACAGGTGGGCAAAATGCTGTCCAACAACCATTTTTATTGTGGCCTGTGAAAATCAAATGATGTTAAAACTTAATGATTGTGAATTATAAATTGATAACTAGAGTACAGTAGTGCATACATCCGCCGTGTCTGAATTCTGAACAATACGTTGGCCGTGTATGGGCGATTCCATTATTTTCTGCCTTGTGCCTAAATACCGAACAATATGAAGGCAGACCATCCCATTTTCTTTTATATTGAGGGTAAAAAATGAATTTCTGTGACTTTCTCCACTGACCTTTTCTTCCCAAAATTTAATCATCTCTTTCTTTGAATATAATATACTGTTCCACTCAATTTTATGATGATCCATTCGTTAGTTTTTGTGTAATATTGCTAAAAACAGACAGCGGTGAATACATAACCTCCTTTGGCGGAGGTAAAAATATCAAGGAGCATACAAATTTGGACAGTAGCTTAATTGATATATAGAGCAATTGAACTGTAATTGAATGGTAATCAAACAGATAGGTTATGAGATGTACAATAGTGTTGGTGGAGAGAGAGAAATTGATTTTGGCACATACAGTAACTCTCAAAAGACTTATAGCCCTAGCGACGAAGTGCATTGACATTTCAGTAGTTAGTTGCTGTACATTACTAAGGCCTGATCATACCTTATGATTTTGGAGTACTCCCATTATCTTTAGACCAATTAAGTAGCAAAAATAGTAGACAAACCTTGGCTTAATTCACTAAAATTTATGCAACTTTCATTTTCTTAGACAATATTTAAT
This sequence comes from Anneissia japonica, assembly GCF_011630105.1. Lineage (NCBI taxonomy): Eukaryota > Metazoa > Echinodermata > Crinoidea > Comatulida > Comatulidae > Anneissia > Anneissia japonica. Next base: position 506,677 of record NW_022713530.1, read on the forward strand.
GACGTACAAATACTGTACTGTATGTACGGTTATAATTCGACACCTTAGTCTCCACCGAAGAAACATGGTTCGCACCTAAAACTCAGTTAAAACAGCCACTGTGTGTTTTGACCTGTACTGACAAGTCAGAGTGGAATTTAAATCTAACACGAAAACAACATTGCAATAAGACAAATGTGATTTGTAAAAAACATGAGACTCTTTTTTGGGCCGTTAACTTTTTCAAATCAGGTAATTTATGCTGGTAGTTAACACAAAACTTGATAGATCTAGTATAAAACACCTGAAGGCTGTACAAGAATGAATAGAGTTATGAAAATAATCACTATTAGCAAATTGCTATTCCAGTCACTAATCATTCCAATGCTGAAAAAAACTATGCATAAAAAGTGAGACTATGTATAGTAAAAACAAAAAGGAAGCAGATAGGGACAAAAAACTAATAACTGTGTGAAACACTTGGACTTACTTGCATTCTTTGGGGACAATACTAGTGGAAAGTCCAGTTGATTTGAGTCTGGCTACAGTATGGTAGTCACAAATGATTATATGGATGAAAAATTGAAATTTTCTTCATGCAATATTATTAATAATAATAATAATAATAATGAAACTGTCATAGTGCCTACTATATCACAGATCCCTCAAGGTGTTTTGCATATCTGTAAGTCTTAAACTATGGTGGAAAACCAACCCGGTATTTATGAATCTAGGTTTTGGGGCAACGAATTACAAGGATGTGATTAACTACATTCACTTAGTTACAATATGGTAGAAAACTCTACCACGTCGGACACCAACCCGGTATATATTCTGAGCCTAGGTTTTGGGCCAAGGAATTACAAGATTGGGCTTTAAACTACATCCACTTTTCAATATGGTATAAAAACTATTAAAAAAAAAATACTACTGGAAAGAACAATGTAATTGCTGAACCTCACTATACCAAAAGTACAGTGTAGCAGCTTTGGTACTGTGGAATATTGAAAATTGGATCTGACAATAAGAATGTATTTGTTGTACTGTACATTCCACCCTTTGACTGTCCTGCCAAACTCATTCATTTTACTATTCATTGCTGGCTCACTCCCAAATGTCACATGTAAAGGTATGGCATGTAAAGTATATTGCACTTTTACAAATTCAATTCCTGTATTCAAACAATATAAAATTTCAGATAAAGTATCCCATAACCTTACTGTATTACTGATTATTCAATTTTATGTCTACTATCTAATCAATAACCAAAGCGTTACCTATGAAATTTATTTTTTTCACAAACTTTCTTGGTTTATGGATCCAGAGTGCCCCTTTTCAACAAACCATGATTATATTCAAATGCAAATAAGGGGATTGTTATGAACAAGTAAAGGCCTGATTCTCGCCAGAAAACTGGTTAGTAGTAGGCGACTCAGCTGACTGGGTGAAAGGAGCCGGTGGTGCATGACGACAAGCGAACTGCCCACCAGTAAAGCTGTATTGTACTTGTATGCTAAATTATCAGGCAGAACTAACGTAAGTATTAGGCTCTGTTTCACAAACACTATGCATCGTTGTTTTGATATCAAGATAAATTTTTAATTGCAAGTTTCAATGTTAGTTTCTTTTCTGATACTTCGTGAACAGTTCGTAAACAGTTTCTGCCTACGCTGATGGAGAGTCATAATCTACATTTTGGGGGAAAAAGTTTGGTACGAGGGTAGAAAAGTATTTTAATATGGAAAATGTTTCAACATTATTAAACTGTTTTTGTTTTAAGACAAATTAATGTTCACATTTGATCACTTATAAAGAGCAATTTAAAGTTGTCATTGACTCTTGAGAGGTAAGGTTAACTCAGACATTGTCGCGTCAGGTCGGTGTGAGTTAAACTCTGACCCGATAGGTCTGTCGGGTACAGTTGTGTCGTAGAATATGAAACATGTTTAATATTTCTCAAAATGGTTTAAGACTGTTCAACAACGATCAATCGGTTGGGCTATGTCGTACGACGCTATCTGAGTTGGCCTTTAGATGTTTATCTGCACACAACAAAAATCTTTAAATAAAGACTTTGGCCATGCTCATAAAAATAACTTTGGCTATGACTTCATAAAATTTCAACAATAAAAAGGGAAACAAAAATGTATAAAGTGCCAGTCTCACATGTACTGTCATCATTCTACTGAGCCCATATTAAAAAGGCTGTCAAATTTTGCATTGTGTAGTAGAACCTACTGTATCTAGATTCCCTTCCTTATAGCAATGCAGCAAGCAATATTTTTGCTCTGACCATTAAAATTAATCTACTATACATCTAAATTTACATACTGCACTTTCCAAAATCCACTGTAAGTAGTGTTTATTGCTGTGGTGACAATGACCTGAGTTCATGAATTATTCATTTATTCTTTCTATCAATCAATAGGCTATAAAATGCATCAAAACAAAGACTTTAAAAAATGAAACAATATAAAATTATACTACTTAATAAATTAACAATAATGAAAAGATTGACAGAAGAAAATCAACAATGAAAAGGAACAAAACTGTAGGGAGACTCAATTCAGCATATGATTAGGTCGAACTTCCTAGCCCATTGGTTGATCTGTTGAAATGGGTTTTTTTTTACTTTGAGAAATATGCCAAGCACCACTGTAGGCCTATTGTCATGTACTTTAATTAAAGATTGTCTATACCTGTACTGTACATAACCTGAAGAAGCCGGATTAGTCAGTGGGAGAAAAACATTGAACACTCATCGTCATATGCCACATAACGAGGTCTCGGGACTAAAAATATTAACTTGCTGATCCAAACTGATGGAACTGGATTACAATTGGAAAAGTGCATCATAGTTTTATAATCATTATTTTAGCCTACTGTATTATATTACATTATCTTTTGTTACTATTTGAGGACTAAATTTTATTATTTAGTTAAACGTAGAAAGTGTTGGTCACCTTTCGCATATAAAGCCAGCTTGCTGAATAACGACTCACTCCAGGATGACCTACTTGTACGTGAAGCAATAACATGGATCGTGTGAAATAATGTGCTAAAGTCAATGATGCCCAAGCAATCATGACAAGAAAATGATAACGATGATGAGGTGTTAGAATGTGTTGATTCGCTCTGCCACTTGATGGGCTACAAACTTAAATGCCTACATTCAACTGGCATTCATATGTGTCTCTACCTACAGTACTATACCTTACAAAAGACAGGATCAAATTACAGTAAATTTATTATTTTCAAGGGATGACCAGATCCACTATTGCTGATCCTTAGGGAAACTGCAAGTGCAAGAATTAAATTTCTATGTTCTTGCAGCAGTGGGTGCACTAACAAGCCAAAAATAAAATTGTTTTTTCAATGTAAAACTCATGATAAATACAGTACAAGAAATTCTTGCCTACAGTAAATACAAGTATTAGACAATTAATTAGTTTGATATTTGAATCACTGTACAGTACTAATAACTACAATACTATGCTCACTGCATCATCAACACAGAGCAGTCTATTGTACAAATGGTAATAATGTGGCTGTAACAATACACCACAATACTGTAGCCTCTATATAAAGGGTCCCAGGATGAAGGTGCACCATCAACAGTAGGTTTGATTTATTGAGCAGTAAAAAATCAGTGACAAGGTACCATAATAATGCTAGTTATAAACAAACATGTGTTTTATAACAAGCCACTGCCATTTTACAAAACAGCGGTCAATGTGTTTTTATATACAAAATCTATTACGATTCATTACCTCCACCAAAAAGGTTGTATTCACTGTCGTCTGTCTTTTGAGTCTGTCTTTCTGTCTGTCTGTTAGCAAAAAACTGATGAATGGATCATATAATTTACTGGAATGTTACATAATAATCAAAGAAAAACACCTTTCAATTTTCAGAAGAAAAGGTCAAAGGACAAGGTCAAGGAAATTCTATTTTTTTACCCTCAAACATAAAATAAAATTACGGAATTGCCCCATGTATTCAGGGCAGCGCTCAATAAAACAAACAATGTCTGAATATGGCAGGCGATTCCATTATTTTCTTGCAGGTAGGCTGCAGCACTCGAGAAAATAATGTGCCTGGATACGATGGGCAATGTTATTATTTCATTGAGGGTATGCTGCAGTTTCGTCCATCATCACGGCCTGCGTACTTTGGTACTGCGTTCAGACACAGGGTGGAGGTATAGTATGCACTCTACAGTATGCAGTGACTGCTCTAGTTGTAATGTAATTGGGCATGAGCTAAAATGGATGGTGACCACTTTGTGGGCTTCAGCATGTTTTCGTTTTTTGCCAGTTTGTCTGGACATGATTGAGTGCCATTTTCACATGAAAATAATTCCTTAAAATGTTCATGAATGCTGTGCATAAAACACATACTGTATTGAACTTTAAATTTTTGTGTTAAAAGATTGAAGATTTGTACTTTTACAAAAGTGATCTAAAATTAGAGGGGTTCTGGAATTAAGTCATAAATTGGACTATGAACGGTATTCCAAATATTGAATCACCATATTCCTAATCAATTTTAATTATAATTCTCAGTTTATTGAGCCTTTAATTTGTTGAAAGCTGCAAATCAATAGCCCTTTGCTCTAGAAGTAGTCTAGTACCGCCATGATGATATAATGTACAACATCTTCTATGCATACTGTGTCAGCTACAGTAGGATCAATAACTTGCTAAACAACACATGTCATAACCAATCAGTTTTTTTAATTGCTTTCTGATCCAGTCAAGAAAAAAAAAAAAGATTTTGGCAAGATAAAGGCAAGACTTTATTTATACATCTTGTTTCGAGAACATATTTTATTAGGAAGAAATATCTTAATTTTGAAGATTTCAAGGCAGCAGCAGGTGTAATAAAAATAGAGTAAACTTACATTTTTACAGAAATTTCCATTTTTTCGTAGCAGCAGATTCGCTAATTGGCTAAAAATAATTTTTTTCAACAAAAATCAACAAAAAAAAAAATAAAAAATTAGGCAGCATGTTCGCAGATCATGGTACAAAAAGTCTCGCCCAACAAATAAATTTCGAAGTATTCTCTTGAACCTAAACAACTGTATGACCTAATATAGACTATGTGCACAACTAATGGTTCTAAGACACCAATTTTGTCTCAACAACAACTTACCAATTGATTTTTTTTCAGAACCACATTATTATACCTCCATGATTACACTGTGTACCGGTTTTGATTATGAGGGTTAGTGGAACTGTTTTTTACTTGAAAAAATCATGACAATTTACAGGAAGTGAATGGCTATGACCTTGAGACTGAAGGTTAATGTTAACCACCAATCACAAAGAAATCAATCAATGATGCAAAATTCACACTATAGTATATGGGTCGCATTCTATTTTATGAAAAAAATTATATATAAGCCTTTTTACCACTAGTATACAATAGCAAATATCAAATAGTAAATACCCTCAACTAAAAATAATTTAAAATCCTACATGTGAAATTAACAATAAATTTTATTTAGCCTAAATACTCATCCATAACCACCATATGCAGCAATTAGATCAGACTATCATAGCTTGTATAAGACATGCTAAGAAGATGATTTGGAAATGCAGGCAGGGCTACTGAAAGACTTTTACTAGTATGTAGCAACAATGCAAGGCTAACCGACTAAAGTACAGTACTCTTAAACTACACAACACGTGCACAGATAAGCCCCTTTCAGATAGAGCTGCAATACTGCAATATTGCGGTAAGCACGCCGACATGAGTTTCTGTCTGAAAGTGTTGGTACACCAATACGCTGCCTTATTTTAGGCCACTTTGCACCGTAGTAATATTGTCACAATATTGCGGTGACGGTTACTGCCTTGCTCTATCTGAAATGGTGTACTTGATAATGCAGCAATCAAGCCGGCATGTGCATTTACGCATAAACAAGGTTAAAATTGAAAACAATTGCGCGGTGGTATTTAGACTGCTAATATTAGGCCATTCTATAGGAGCTTTCAGACAGAAAAGCATACTGTAAGATTACCGCAATATTGTGGTAACAAAGGCGCTGTGTGAAAGAGCATAGACCGGTTATTATGTTGGCATGCTTACCGCAATATTGCGGCAATATCTATCTGAAAGATGCAAAATTTTGGCCATAACACATACCTACAACATACCTATAACTCTATGGGGTTTTTGAACATTTCAACAATTTTAACTTTGTCAGACTTGTCTCAAGAACCCACATCAACAAATATAGTATATAGGCAAGAACCTTAGTTAAAACATTGAGGTAAATTATACTCCATGGTTAAACACTCAGATATTTACTCTGTAACTCAAGTCGATAGCTATCAATTAAAAATTCGAAAGTGAAAACATTTTCCTCACCAATTAACAGACACAATTTCTGTCGCTACATTCTTTAAATACTGTTTACCATTAAATTGGCAAAACTTGTACTGTACCTGTAATGTATTCAAGAGTATACAATAGTCTCCAAATCAGTGAATGTTTTTTTGATGTACATCTCATTGAATGTTTCGTATGATTCTTTCATTTACTGTAGCTCATTTAATATTTTCAAAATTTCATTGAATGTTTACTTTTTTTGGTTTTTCTAGCATGTAGCTATACTTCAAATTCCAGTTAGTCATTTTTCTGTAATGTTTTATTGCTTTCAAGACTGTTTTTGTGTCTTTTAAAGTTTTTTTTTTTTGTTCCTCACAGAAATATTGAAATCAGAATTTATAAAAACAACTATTCTATATTCCGAATAATTCAGATATTTTAAAAATTTACGCTTCAGGAAGATCTCACAGTACTAATTCAACATAATTCAAAGAAAATTTAAATTATATACTGATTGTTTACAAAATATAATATATAAAATATAAGAAAATAATATAAAAGTTATGATACAAACCAAAAGTTAGAGAAATTCATAGAATGAGGGGTTTAAATTATGAATGCCACAAAGATACTAAATTGTATGGTTTTTAAGTATAAACCTATATGGAAAAAATCAATCAAATGGTTATTAAAAAAAAATAATGTTATGTTAACTTAATATTAAAATTGAATAAAAATGCACTTACCATTGCTGGATTTTAAATCTCTATGAATAAGTGGTACAACTGCTTCATTATGAAGATAATTCATTCCTACGGCAATTTGCTTTGCCCAATCAACTAAAACCTCTGGTGGAATCTGTCTACCAGTTAATGCCCTATTTAAAGCACCGCCCCTTGCATAATCCAAAACCAAGCAAACACATGGTTCTTTGGAACAAATTCCTTTCAACGAAATTATATTTTGATGCGACAGTAAACTAAAAAGTCTTGCTTCCTGCCTAACGTTCGATATAGTTTCAAATATATCTTCATCAGGATCATACTTTGCCGCCTTCACCGCCACCTCCTCATTCTTCCATAAGCCTCGATATACTTTACCAAATCCACCTACACCGATTACTTCGGATAAAATTAACTCCTTAAAATCTATTTCTTGAAGAGTAACATTTTGTTGGTTGCGTAGTAAAACATGTGGCTGACTTACGTAGTTGCTAGGGAAGATTCCCACTTTATCTTTTACCGTTCCAGTCCACCATCCATCATCACCTGATACCGAATGATCTTGAGATATAATTTCCACAAGGTCACCTTGACGGAGTGAGATTTCATCGTCATTTGATGCATCATAATCGTACATAGCTGTACAGAGAAGGCTTGTACCTTCTTCTCTCTGCACCCCGTTCCCTAGAAAAGATCTTGGCTGATCCCATGGTTGATCCATGACGTTATTATGTTTTGACTTCAAAACAGACACAGGGCATTCAAACGTTGTTATCTTCATTCATAAATTCGGTATTTTTATCTTCCTATTTATAATCTCAATTTAAATGACAACTGCGTATTGATAACGTGTATGTCATAGGCAAAGGCCTAGTAATAAAAGTAGAAAACATTTCCATTCAAATATATGTCGAGCCTCTACTTTACCCACAAAGTCCGTCAGTTGAACCGAGAGATCAACGCCTATCGCAGCGCTAGCCTCCCTTCTGATGACGATCATTGGAGGCTTAGCAAGTTGCTGAACAAATTTACGTGTCAAAAATACAACATAACTAATGATACATTGTCGAAAACTAACAGAAATATTTACGTATTTTTTAAGCACATAAGAATATACAATACTTAATATACAAAGCCAGAGTACAATGATGTCTAAGAACCACAACAACCGTAAAGTTATAGTCGAATTTATAGTCCGGTATCTAGACTGCCTTGTCTCCAAATTCAGTCATTTCGGCTTGGTTGACAATGTACCCTGCATGTACTTTGACCCTCGCGGATAAGAAAAGAAATCTCGATCGATATGCGCGACAGACGTATTATAGGTGGCGCTCCCGCTTTTATTTGGAACGTGACTAGACTTGTTTGTTCGATCTTCTGCCGATTCGTGCCCATTACTAAATGCTGTAGTTTCTAAAACAATGATAATATAAAATAAATTTTTAATCCATGTACTTTAAACTTCATGCAATTTTAAATTACATGGATGTTAATGTTATAGGGATTGCTCGGAAGTTAGTGAGAGAGCTTGGTGGTGTGTAAAAAGGAATTATTATTTCTTTAATAATGATGATTGCAATATTACCATTACCATTTCAGAATTTACCATTACCATTACCGATCATTCGCGTTACCAACCGTCGCTACCATTATTATTTGTAGCTTTATTCTCTTTTGTGGGGATTTCATCCAACATTATTTCTTTATCTTTTTGTTACCATTTTATTTTTGTTGTCAAGGACATCCAAAAAATAACAAAAATATAAACGCACTTAAGGGGTCATTTCACTTTGGCTGACTATAATCTTTAAATAATTTCTAAATAATATATATGTGTTTTTTCTTTAAGGACACATTGTCAATTATAGTTTTCAATTACTGTAGGCCCTATTTCTGAGTTAATTAATTTTGTTTTGTTTACCCTTACTTTATTGTAGGGTTGATCATGATACAGGTGGTTATTCGAAATTTGTGATAAGTGGAAAGCATGTAATAAGGCAATTGCTTTTCCCTTTTCATGAAGTTTCAAGAAACTACCTGCCTCATCAGCAGCACTACTGCCTGTGTTTAGGCCTACTGTATTTCCTAGAGACCGTTTCGTTCGTTTCGTTTGTTACTTGTCGATGTTCTCCTTCGATGCCTGTTTCACTTCCTTCGCTTGGCACTCGTGGTTCGCTGTTCGATCTTCAGTTTTTGTAAGTGTATGAACTCAGGTTTGATCATGGAGGAAAATGGTTCTTGATTGTGATTTAGAGTCTTTGTTTTCAATTCATTTTAGAGCTGTAAGTTGGCACCCACCTTTCTAAATGTAATCAGTTGAATGTTCTGTTTTGTCGAGCCAATGTTACTAAAAAATGATTTCTTGTCCCGTATTTGTAGTCTTTATAATGTTTGTGTTGATAAAAATAATTCTATTGATTTTTTTTATTGTTTAATGTTTTACTAACAAAATTTTCAAGATTTTTAAATTTCTTCCTTTTGTTTTTTTTTTTTTTTTTTTTTTTTTTTTTTTTTTTTTTTTTTTTTTTTTTTTTTTTTTTTTTTTTTTTATTTTTTGTTTTGTTTTGTTTTGTTTTTTTTTTTGCCTTGTGAAGTCGATTTGAAATGATTTTTTTCGTACTATAATTTTAAGTAGTTTAGGTTCCATTCTGTAAGTGGCGGGTTTCTCACTGTTGAATGAGGATCTAAATAAATAAACATGTTTTGTTTAACGCAATTTTTGTTATATTATGTAGTACATAGGAATCTTTATTTTGTTTTCTATGAATACACTAAATGATTTTGAGTGCCTCTGATCTAAATAAATTTCTCACTGTTGAATGAGGATCTAAATAGATAAACATGTTTTGTTTAACGCAATTTTTGTTATATTATGTAGTACATAGGAATCTTTATTTTGTTTTCTATGAATACACTAAATGATTTTGAGTGCCTCTGATCTAAATAAAACATTGAAATGAAATAAATAGGCCTGTGTATGTTCGAATAGTAAGTTATGCGTGTTTATGTAGAGCATCTGTTGTCATATGAAGGGATCCCACCTATAAAATGTGACAGTGATTAGTTGCTTTTGGTAATGTTTAGCTATGTACTAAAGGAATAGAATAAAAAAATAAAAATAAAATAGAATTATTTTATCTACCATCCGTTTGACCCGAAAAAAGATAATATATGGAGTGGAGTTAGTTGTAAAATAATTCCATGGATGGTTGTATTGTGGATGCTTGTCTTTTAATTTAAGGTTTTCCGGCTCGGTGGACAGCAGGACTATAATAATAATACTGCATATATAATAGTAATAATAATAACAATAACAGTAATAATAACATTAATATAATTAATAATAATAATAATAATAATAATAATAATAATAATAATAATAATAATAATAATAATAATAATAATAATAATAATAATAATAAATGTAAGTACTGTACCATGACGACAATAAATGATGATGATAATAATGAAAAATTAAAAACGAAATAAAATAGCCTACCAACCGACCCCGAAGTTCCAAAAGTATCTTCTTAGAAAATACAAAATTCTTTTATTTCATTCGCATCCAATCGCCAATCATACACAGGATGGACGATGCTTTAGATCAAATCTTTTAACCTTATTCAAGTTGCATATATATATATGTATATATATCTGTCTCTTATACACATCTAGATGTGTATAAGAGACAGCAGCTATGATTGGTCGGTCTGAAGTGGAAGCAGCCATTGAAGAGTGCAATGAAGACTGTCTCTTATACACATCTAGATGTGTATAAGCTACCATTATACTACTACTATTATTATTATTACTATTGTTACTATTATGTTGATGTTTTGTGGTAGTGTTTGTTGTTGTGGCTCTTCATGATAATGACTTTCATCGTTTAGACACGCCTACTCTGTTGAATATTCATCATCCTTTGGATTATCTTGACCTTTATGAAGATAATGCTTGCTTTTAGCAAACACTTTAACGGTTTAAAATTTATAAAATTAATTAATCTTAATATGCATATATTGTATTCTATTATTTTTGTTTTTTAATTTTGTTTTTAATCCAAAATTTATATTTTAAAATATTTAAATATTTTTTCTTGTTGTTTCCGCGCGAAATATACAAATGAACTCAACTCATGAAAAGTAAACACCAAATAGATAATACTAATAGTCACATTTTATGGTTGTTCTATAAACCAACTGGAGGAAATTCGTGTAAAAATGGCAACTAAGATGAAGCCTATTATCATCTCTGCGTTTAAAATGAATGGATTGTCGCTTAGAAGGTATAACTCATGCTTGTTTGTTTGAATTTCTAAACTGGAACAAGGCTGTCAGTCAGGGTCAGGTCAGGGCAGCTGGGTGTAGCCTAGGCTAGACCTCCTAGGCCTAGCCTACCTAGCTAGGACATGCCTGGATAGTATTTAGTAGGCTAGGCCCGGCATTCCGGTGGTATTCGGCTAGGCATAGGCTGGGCCTATACAGGCTGGACACTACTAGGGTCTAGGTCTAGCCTAAATATAAGTAGGCTAGGTATATGACGAAAAAATTTCAAATTCTTCAAGGAATTCCTTTGCAGCTACAGTTCCATTTGAAAGAACATTAAAAATGTAGCATTACATTGTATTGATACCACAAGATTATTGTCCTCCGTCAAATATCAACAGAGATACACAATTTAAGAAATTATTATAAATAAGGAACATCATCATACCTACCTAGGCCTAACAAAATTAACAAGCTAGCCTACCCCCAATTCGACCATCGTTAATGAATATGTGATTGGCAGGTGTTCAAGCCATATTTTGTTTTTTGGAGTTTATAATAATATAATTTTGATAATCTTGTCTTTTCAGGCTTTTGGATCATAAGGAATCTTGCATTTATATGTATTATTCGGGGCAGATCCAGAAAAATATATTGTGAGGGGGGAAAGCATTGCATCCGGG